>NC_069506.1:90108530-90133530 GCF_027579735.1 Bombina bombina | reverse complement strand
TCCTTTTCATATCAGTCCTAATTATAAATCAACAACAATATAGTTATCTTTCTAGTTCAACTATCCTAAGTCCTGTTCTATGAAAACACAAATTCTCACTCCTATCTCAAAATGTAAACACTTTCTCATGAAGACACTTCTCAACCTTTCCATTAGAACAGCCCCAGCCTCGTTATGCCCCAGCAACATTAATAGACAGCTTTCAGTTAATCCTGGTTTTCACTCCTCATTGTCTTGGTCTGCATAGCTGGATTGGTTACAACGTTTGTTACATTTTAACTTTTTTAAACTTCTCCACTGAGAAAGTTTGATTTCTATTGGCTATTCAAGTTATAGCACTAAAATGGACTTGTGGTGTCAGTTACTATGTTTTACTGTAATTACAGTGGATGCAACATGACTTACTTTCTTCTGATTTTGTGAAACATGCATTCTCTATGTATTTTATCTTCACACAGATATGCAGATAAAGTGCACTAAGAGGTCACTTTATCAGCCTCTTTGGCAGGCTTTAGCCTGCCTACGACTGCATGTCCTCACAAGAGAACCTGCACGCTGTATTTAACAAGCAGCGGTCATCAGCAGCGCCTCTTAGGTGGCGAATTCCAATCTCCTTGGTTTCGTCCGTCGGGGAGATTGACAGCTATTGCACGCAAGCGTAAAATAGTGCTTGTGTGCAATGCTGAATTTTGCAAGGGGAATTCAGCCCGCCAGCGGCGAGCTGCGACGGACAGGGGCGCGTATATGCGCCACTGTCCGCCGCAGCTTGATAAGTCGACCTATATAAGTAGTTATAGAAAAAAAATGCCTCCGTCCCCTTAACAAAATCATGATAACTACAGTGTTAGAATAACCTCCATTTTTATATTATTGCATACAGAGATTCTTATGTTAATAAAATTACTAGTAGTTTATTGGTCAGTAGAATTATGGTTTTAATTCTAAGGGGAAATTGCTTACAACTATCAGTAGTAGCAACCAAACATGGCACTCCCAACATAAATATCGCTGCATTTCACAAATGAGATGAATTGTGCAAGAACAAAACACACAGTTGGCACAAGAATGAAATCATGAGTACTACATCTGAATCTTTAAACAGAAGCATCAAAGACATCCTTGATTTTTAAATACAAAATAGTCACTTATTTCCACTCCATTACAGTAAATTAGTCAAAGGAACATGGAAATAATTATTCAACTTTTAATGCTTTAATGTTTCACTTACTTTGCTAAAACAAAATGCTGTCTAAGGGATTAAAGAAAAAAACAAAACAATTTATATCTTACCTCCAATTACTCCAATTACTACTGGGAATTACCTCTCCTGCCAATAGGAGGCGGCAAAGATTTCAAAACCTCAGAGCTCTATATAAACCCTCCCACCTCTATAGTAGTTAGTCTGATGCATAGCCAAGCTGACAGAGGTGAGAATGAAATAGAGAAAAATTAGAGGAAATGGGAAAAAATGTATGCTTACCTGATAAATGTCTTTCTTTCCGGATATGGTGAGTCCACGGCTTCATCAATAACTGTTGGGAATATCACTCCTGGCCAGCAGGAGACGGCAAAGATCACCACAGCAAAGCAGTTAAGTATCACTTCCCTTCCCACAAACCCCAGTCATTCGACCGAAGGGAAATGGAGAAAAAAGAAGCAACACAAGGTGTAGAGGTGCCTGAGGTCTAGACAAAAATAACGGTCTTAAAATAAAGGGCGGGGCTGTGGACTCACCATATCCGGAAAGAAAGAAATTTATCAGGTAAGCATGAATTTAGTTTTCTTTCCTAAGATATGGTGAGTCCACGGCTTCATCAATTACTGTTGGGAACCAATACCCAAGCTAGAGGACGCAGATTAATATGGAGGGACAAGACAGGTAACCTAAACAGAAGGCACCACTGCTTGAAGAACCTTTCTCCCAAAAGAGGCCTCAGCCAAGGCAAAATAATCAAATTTATAAAATTTGGAAAAAGTATGCAGAGAAGACCAAGTTGCAGCCTTGCAAATTTGTCCCACAGAAGCTTCATTTTTGAAAGCCCGAGAAGAGGAAACAGATCTCGTGGAAGGAGCCGTAATTCTCTCAGGAAGCTGCTGTCCAGCAGTCTACAAAAAACAAAAAAAAAACAAAAAACGAATTACACTTCTCAACCAGAGAAAAATAGAAGTAGCATTAGCTTTCTGACCTTCACGTTTCCCAGAGAATCAACCAAACAGGGCAGAAGACTGGCAAAAATCCTTAGTCGTCTGTAGATAGAATTTAAGAGCGTGCACAACATCCAAGTTGTGCAACAGACGTTCCTTATGAGGAGGATTGGGACACAGTGAAGGAACAAAAATATCCTGATTAATATTTCTATCTGAAACAACTTTAGGAAGGAACCTAACTTAGTACGAATAACCGCCTTATCGACATGAAAGATAAGGCGAATCACACTGCAAAGCTGAGAGTTCCGAGATTCTCCGAGCAGAAGAGATAGCAATAAGAAACAAAACCTTCCAAGATAACAACTTAATATCTATGGAATGCAAAAAGATGCACATATGGCACGTCAGCCAGACGCTTATGTAGCAAAATAGATGATGCAGAAAACTGACCCTTCAGGATACTGCCTAACAAACTCTTCTCCAGACCTTCCTGCAGAAAAGACAAAATCCTAGGAATCCTGAACCTACTCCAAGAGAAGCCCTTGGATTCACACCAATAAAGATATTTACGCCACATCTTATTATTATTATTCTTTATTTATAAAGCGCCAACAGATTCCGCAGCGCTGCCCATGGGTACAAGGATAACAGTACAGTGGAGAAACAATACGATAAGACACAACATTTTACAGACAAATACAGGAGGAATTGAGGGCCCTATTCCCGTGGGAACTTACAATCTAGACGGGTAAATTTTACTAAGAACTATCGAGGCTGAATCATGGTCTCAGACAGATAAACGTTCAATCTCCAAGCAGTCAGCTTCAGGGAAACGAGATTTGGATGAAGGAAGGTAACCTGAATCAGAAGGTCTTTCCTCAGAGGCAGTCTCCAAGGTGGGGGAGACGACATCTCCACTAGATCTGCATACAAGATACTGCGAGGCCGCGTAGGAGCTATTAGAATCACCAACGCTCTCTCCTGTGACTCGTGGAAGGAGAGTAAAGCGGAAGAAACAGGTATGTCAGCCTGAAATCCCAAGGGACCGCCAGAGCATCTATCATAGCAGCCTGTGGATCCCTTGACCTTGAACCGTACCTTGGAAGCTTTGCATTCTTCCGAGTTGCCATCAAATCCAACTCCGGCAGCCCCCATTTGAGGGTTAAGCTGGAGAACACCTCTGGATGGAGTTCCCACTCCCCGGGATGAAAAGTCTGTCTGCTCCGGAAATCCGCTTCCCAGTTATCCACTCCCGGAATGTGGATGGCAGATAGACAGCAATTGAGAGCTTCTGCCCACTGAACATACCTAGTCACCTACTCAATGGCTAAGGAACTTCGAGTTCCTCCCTGGTGGTTGATGTAAATCGTTGAGGTGATCTTGTCTGACTGGAACCAAGCTAAGGACGACTGAGGTCAAGCTATCAGAAATCGCTCTCAACCTCAAGATATTAAAGAGAGCAGACATTTCTGTGCCCCAAACGGGTCCCAGACTGCTTCCCAGCGCAGCGGGTTGGCGTCCGTGGTCACATCACCCAGGAATGTCTCCAGAAGCACAAGCCCTGGAACAGATCCTCCTAAAAAAATCACCACGGAAGAGTGTCTCTTGTCGACTGATCTAGATCTATCCTCTTGCGACAGATCCGAATGTTCTCTATTTTATGGAAAAAAGCAAAAGGAATGATGTCCATAGTAACCATCAGTCCAAATCCTTCCATACATTGAGTCAATGGAAAGTGAAGGAAAATCAACTGCAGCTAGATGCAAACTCCCAACTCTCTGGTTGCAAGATGACTAAGCTATCTACCGGACCACTAGAGCTTGCTGTTGGCCAGACAGACTGCAGAGAGAGGAAATCTGACCTTGATTATTACCCTGGGAAACAAAACTAGAGGATGAAGCATGTTAGCCAGCTAAAATGACCATGGCATCCTCAGAGAATCTGTCTACAGATCCCTCTGGACCTGGATCTCTGGACCTGGAGAAATACTGAGGAAGCTGCTTGTTTAACCTGGATGCCATGAGATCTATCTCCGGCATTCCTCCAAAACTCACAAACTGACTGAATACTTCTGGATGATGGATTCTGCCCAATCCAGAATTTTCCGAACTTCCTTTATTGCCAGGGAACTTCTGGTTCTGCTGTGACATTGTCTGACTGAAACTGAGGAAGGATTTTATCCTTAAATGGGGTCAAAATAGAAAAGACCTATAAATTGCTCGGAGTTCCAAAATGTTAAAGGGCAACTTCACATTTACATTTACCTAATTCTTGTGGAATTAACTTTCTCTTGCCATAAGTGGCTGCTGAAATATAAAGTAATTTATTCTTAGAGGCTGCATCAGCAGACCAAGATTTAAGCCATAAAGCATGCCTAGCAAAAACTGAAATACACAAATTCTAAGAGCTAATTCTGATAATATAAAGAATAACATCGCCCATTAGCACATTTAAAGGGACAGTATAAACCAATTTTCATTTAACTTCATGTAATAGATACTACTATAAAGAATAATATGCACAGATACTGATCTAAAAATCCAGTATAAAACAGTTTAAAAACTTACTTAGAAGCTCCCAGTTTAGCTCTGTTGAAAAGGTTAGCTGAAACACCCCTCCCCCTTCCTCTGCATATGAAAAGACAAGCTGGAGTAGGTATACATCAGTATTCTCCTAAAACTTTGGGGCTTGGTAAGGAGTCTGAAAATCAGTGCAATGTTATTTAAAAATAAGCAAAACTATACTTTTAAATTTTTTTTGGGATCACTTATAAAACATTTATGCAAAGAAAAATCTAGTGTATAATGTTCCTTTAAAGGGACAGTATACTATAAAATCGTTTTTACATTAATGTGTTTCCAATTACTTTTTTTTACCAGCTGCAGAGTATAAAATGTATAAGATTTGCTTTTTAAGGCTCATTTGTGTATATGAATTAGCTGATTTTGTGTTTTGAAGCCACAACCTAATAAAATCGGTTGAGCTTGTAGGTATAATCAGATCTCACTACTTTATCACATTGTGTAAATATACATGCTTCTTTATTTTATATCTATCCATAAACCAATCACCAATACTTGGAGAGAACAATGGAAAATTAACATTTTATTACCTTAACTCTTCTATAACCCACTGGGAGTGCAATTTCTTCAACTGGCTGTGTTAACACAGCTTGGCCTTGAGGCCAAAAACTTTCAGGATGGGTGGGGATACCACAGGCTAATTAAACTATTTCAAATTCCAAAATAAGGGTAATGGAAATACTTGTGAAAAATTTAATACACTCCATCAGATAAAGTGGATCATTGGGAACAAATTAAAGGGGAGACATTTTTGAGTAAACTGTCCCTTAAAGCATCTCCAAACAATTAAAAAAACAAAAGCAGGTTTAAAAATATAACCAGAATAGAGATACAATTTTCTTAGAGGAATCAAGGTTCCTATCTAATGTATCTTTAAAATAAAAACTATTTTCCATTGAAAGAGTGTTTTTTTTTGTTTGTTTTTTTAAGCTAAAGCAGAAATAGCATCAACTACATTAGGGACATTCTCAAAATGCTCATACTTGGCAGACTGAAAAGGGTAAATTTTCTTAAATCTGGGAGAAAAACTAAAATAAATACTTAAAAGCTTCAGCCAATCCTTAGCCCAAATTTTAGAGATAGCCATAGGGACAGAAAAAAATGCAGATAATTCATCCTGATATTTAAAATAAGTATCTAGCTGGCCCTTAGAAGTCTCCCCAGCAACCTCTAAAGCAAGCAACACTTCTTTAAGCAAAGAGCGGATGAATTCAGCCTTGAATAAAAACACAGGAGATAAATCAGTATTAATAGCCTGACAGACTCCCTGATCATCAGAGAGCAATTCCCCCTCAGACATATCTGACTCACAATGAGATTCAGAAATACCAGCACTAGTAGAAGGCAAATCAGACACTGACCTTTTCCTGTTACATGGCGGGGGAAGGCAGAAATCAGGTCTGTGATAGTGGACTTGATGTACTCCCTCAGATAAGGAGGGGGGTCCAATTGTTCCTGAAAAGGACAAACAGAATGAGAGAAAATCCCTTTAGAAGCCAAAGATGCAATAGGTTGGTCACTATGCATACATTTTTGAAGACAAGCATTACCCAATTGAGCAGGAGGGAGAAGCACACAGCCTGTTTACATATAACACATGTATAAATGAAAAATGTTTATCTGATTTGACTTCTAAATGTGGATTAGGCCCAGCTTGCAAGGAATCAGCATGATCCATGGTAAATATAGAGCTCAGAGGATAGGGGAACCCACACCAGCCACCGAGCAGCCCAATTGTAAAGGCAGCGATCGAAGCATCAAACACCTTATATAGCAAAAAATGGCGCAAAATTATCACGTGCAAGTACAACCGCGTGCAAATGCAAAAATTAAACAAGAATCAACCGGCAAAAAAAAGGAGCAAACTTTTCCTTCATAACAATTCCCCTTAAATAAAAATATATATCCCTCTGAGCTCAAAGAAAACTAGCACTACTAATCTGGCCAAGACATTCCTAATGGAGTCCACTATGATACAAATGCCCCCAACACCTCAAAGCTTTTAACCTAGTACTAAGAATATTATCAGTAGGTTTTTTAAGCATGTCCTGGAGTAAAGGCCAAATAAGTGCAAAGGAAGATTCCTGCACTAAATGTAAAAAATATTTTTTTAAAAAAAATATTTTTATCCCTCTAAATAAAAGGATAAAAATAAGCTTAATGCCTAATACTCCAATAAGACCATCATGACAATAATCAGTACTGAAGAGGGAAACTCCAGGGTTCTAACCAGAAAACCCAATAATAAAATAAACAATCTTGCACATCTTCATTTTTCACCTATCTCCACCGGAGGCAAAGACAAGACTGATAACCATAGCATGTATTAAAAGAAGCATTGATTCAAGAGAGGAAAGCATAATTCTGTCACTATATAAATCCCTGGTAAGACTTCACCTTGAGTATGGAGTGCAGTTCTGGGGACCGATCGCAAAAAAAAGATATTGCAGAACTAGAAAAAGTTCAGAGAAGGGCCACAAAGCTAATAAGGGGAATAGATAATTTGGGATACGAGTAGAGGCTAGCCAAATTGGGTCTGTTTTCTCTAAAAAAAAAAAAGGCGCTTGAGAGGTGACATGATTACTTTATATAAATATATTCAAGGCCCATATACAGAGATGGCAGAAGCTCTGTTTATTCCAAGAAAATTATTTGTGACAAGAGGTCACAATTTAAGGTTGGAGGAAAGGAGATTTTAATCTCCTGCAAAAGAAACATTTTTTCAATGTAAGAGCAATAAAATTGTGGAACTTATTACCAAAGGAGGTAGTGAATGCCAATACCCTAGATACATTTAAAAATTGTTTGGATACATTTCTAGCTAGAAACAAAATTCAAGGATATGACTGCTTGTATTAAATGGGTTCCCTTTTAGTGGGATTAATTTAAGCCCGACTGGAGCTTTTTGTAAGTATATTAGATTTGTATAGGTTGAACTCGATGGACTTTGGTCTTTTTTAAACCTCATATACTAAGTTACTATGTATGTAGGTGGGAGGGTTTATTTATAGCTCTGGTTTAAGAATCTTGGCCTCCTCCTAGTGGCAGGAAAGCTAATTCCCAGGAATAATGGATCGTGGACTCATCACCAATATGAAAGAAAAAAGCAAAAACAAAGAACAGACCCTAGCTAATATTCTGCATCCAATCCAAAGATGTATCAGCCAGTACATTCATGTATTAGATCTAGGTAGCCTCTTATTGGTTATGTTAAGCAAAAGCTTAAAGCTGCAAAAACTTAAATTATGCTTACCTGATAATTTTCTTTTCTTCTGACAGTGCAAAACTTAAAGAACAAGATTTAAACTCCAAGGAGGAGCAATAGATCTAAACAAATCTCTTGTGCAGTAACACAGACAGGGCCAAAATCTGTCCCCTCAGGGGACTTGCATAAAAGTCCTTCTCAAGTTCATCCTGGAGAACAGAATAAGTAGGTCCTCCACACCTTATGATAGATGCAACGAGTAACCAGCTACGAGCTTGAATGAGAGTAAAAATAACACTCTCAGAAAACCCTCTCTTGGCAAGGATTAAGTGTTTAATTTCCACGCAGTCTGCCTCAGATAATCTAGACATAGATGAAAAAAGAGACCTTGGTCAGCAGCTCCCTGTGACAAGGTAACTTCCACGGAGGAGATAATGACCTCCCCACTAGTCCGCGAACCATATCTTTCGTGGCCAAGATGGAGCAATCAGTATCACTGACGCCTGCTTGATTCGAGCCACTACACTAGGAAGTAGTGGTAACGCCCGGAAAAGATAAATTATATTGAACTCCAAGACACCGCTAATGCATCTGTTAGCTCCGCCTGAGAATCCCTGTACCTCGACCCATATCTGGGTAGCTTGGTATTAAGATGTCATAAGATCCACCTCTTGCAAATCTCTGCAGACACTCAAGATGCAGAGACCATTCCCCCGGATGAAAGGATTGTCTGCTGAGGAAATCCGCTTCCCAGTTGTCCACACCCGGAATGTGGATCACTGAAAGCGAACAAATGTGGGTCTCCGCCCACTCCAGAATCCGAGATACTTCCCTCATAGCTGGGGAGCTTCTCGTTCCCAACCAATGGTTGATGTAAGCCACCAAGGATATATTGTCTGATTGGAATTAGATAAACTGGGACAAAACCAGCAGAGGCCAAGCCTTCAAAGCATTGTATATTGCCGAATATCCAAAATGCGATCGGGAAGGAGCTTTTCCTTCTGAGTCCATAGGCCCTGTGCCTTCCTGGCACCCCAAACAGCTCCCCATCCTGACAGACTCGCAACCGTAGTCACAATCACCCAGGATGGTCTTGAGACGGACGTCCCTTGGGACAAGTGATCCGGAAAACCCCCCCCAAAAGTGATTCGCTCGATCGGTTGTCCAGAGAAATCTGTTGAGACAGATACAAAAGATTGCGGTTCCACTCCTTCAGCATGCACAGTTGCAACAGTCTAAGGTGAAACCTGGCAAAGGAAATGATGTCCATGCTGGACACCAAGAGACCAATCACCTCCATACACCGAGCCACAGATGGCCTTAAGGAGGTCTAGAGGGCAAGACATGTTGAAGCTAGGCTGCAACGTCTCTGGCCTGTTAGAATTCTCATGTCTATGGAGACTATTATAGTACCCAGGAATTCCACCCTGGTACTCGATACAAGAGAACTCTCTCTAGATTTATCTTCCATCCATGGGATCGAAGAAGCCAGGAGAGATTCCGAATGGTCCACTCTTCGAAGAATTTCTTGGAGCCGTAGCTAGACCAAACGGAAGATCAACAAACTGGAAGTGCTGGTCCAGGAACGCAAACTTTAGGAGCTGGAAGTGGTCCTTGAGGATTGGTATGTGAAGGGAGCATCCTTCAGACCTATCGTGGTCATGAACTGCCCTTCTCGAACGAGGGGAAGAATGGACCTACTGTCTCCCTCTTGAACGAGGGGACATATAAAAACCTGTTTAAGCACTTTAGGTCCAAAACGGAAAATTCCCTCCTCCTTTAGAACCACGAAAAGGTTTTGAATAGTATCCCAAACCTCTCACTGCAATAGGCACGGAGACAATAACTCCTAAGAGGACAGATCCCGTACGCACCCCAGAAAGGCTTCCCTCCTTTCTGGTCAGGAAGACCGGAGAGAGAAGAGGAAACTGCCCTTGGGTGGCTGAGATTTGAAACCTCTCTCGTAACCCTGAACTATGACCTCCAGGACCCATGGATCCTGCACGTCCCTGAACAAAGCGACTGAAAGAGCGACAGTCTGCTCCCTACACGATCCAGAAGAGGATCGGGGACCGCCCATTCATGCCGACTTAGACTTTGTAGGCTTCTTGCTCTGCTTGGATTTATTCCAGGACTGAGCTGGCTTCCAAGAGCTCTTGGTTTGCTCAGGCTTAGCGGAGGACTGCTGACATGGGCTTTATCAGAACAAAAATTGTCCCTTAGACTAGTTCATATTCTCTTGCGGTAGGAGGGCACCCTTGCCCCCTGTGACCGTGTAAATAATTGAGTCCAGGCGTGGACCAAACAAAATCATTCCCATAAAGGGGAGGGAAAGAAGTCTAAACTTAGAAGTCATATCCGCAGACCATGACTTCAGCCAGAGCCCGATGGGCCTGAGCAGAAAAAGCTGAAGCCTTAGCATTCAGGCTAATAATCTGCCTAATAGCATCACAGATAAAAGAATTAGCAACCCTCAAGGCCGTAAATCTTTCCTGAGTAACATCGAGGGGACCCTCCATCCCGATCAAATCCTATAAGGAGTCACACCAGAAGGTAGTTTCTCCAGCAACCGCGGCAACAGCTGCCGCCGGTTGAAACAAATATCCTGTATGTTGAAACATCTTTCTTAACAGAGTTTTCATCCCTTATCCATGGGCACTTTAAACGAAGAGCTATCTTCAAGTGGGATAGTAATACGTTTTGCAAGGGTGAAGATAGTGCCACCCCCTTTGGGGATGGAACCTCACAACTCCATTGAGAGTCCAGGACTGAGAAAAATTTGTGAAAGGGAGAAGAGGGTAACAAGGAATCCAATCCTGTCCCATTCATACTTAATAATGTTCGCCTACTCTGAAGTCTTAGAAGAACTTCATCCTCGGATAACCCTACTAAATCCAATAATTATCCGATCTTATTTTATTAAAAAAAAACTGCCCCTTTATATCCCAATGGCTGGGGCACATACCACCTCCCATGACCCAGACAGAACAGAGATTTAGGACTCCTCTCTGTTAGACACCCTGTCAGGAAAGAATCACATGGTGCACAATGCAGGACCGTCCCTGCTATGAGAAAAAGCGTGCCAAGCTTGCAAGCTGCACGGCTCTCAAAGTGAAAGTGAAACCTGTATATTCCATAACAGCCTATGAGCCCATAACATCTCACACATAAAAGCAGTACAAAATCAAATAAACATATAAGATTATTCCCCACTGTTCAATAATCACCTTTAGGAGATATTAACCCTTGATTCTATACAGATAAAAGGAGTCACACTGTGACCCTGTCTTCTTGCGTTATCATACATGTATAAAAAAAATGAAACGATCTTACCAGAATCTATGCTGTGGAACAGTAACACGGCCCTTCAAGTGTGACAGATAGTAGCTTCTGACATGGACTTGAGTGAAGAAAGCAGGCAGCGAATTTCGTCAACACTGATTGCTTATGGAGCTGTTAATATGAGTTGGGATGGTTTCGCAGAAAGACTCTCCCTGCATCTCCGGACTCTAACTTTCATCCAAGCTCTCACTGAGAGGCTGACAGGACTACTTAAAACTCCAGTCCCATCTCGAAGAGTACTACCCTCCATAAGAGACTACTCCGAAATCTTCTGACACTTCTCTGCCAACCTCCTTTGATGAAAGGCAAAGAATGACTGGGGGATGAGGGAAGTGGGGGAGGTATTTAAAGGGACAGCCAACACCAGAATTGTTGTTTTAAAAGATAGATAATCCCTTAATTGCCAATTCCCCAGTTTTGCATAACCAACAGTTATAATTATACACGTTTTACCTCTGTAATTACCTTGTATCTAAGCCTCAGCAGACTGCCCCCTTATTTCAGTTATTTTGTCTCCATGGTAAATTCACGTGCATGGGCTCAATGTTATCTATATGAAACACGTGAATTAATGCCCTCTAGTGGTGAAAAACTATCAAAATGCATTTAGATTAGAGGCGGCCTTCAAGGTCTAAGAAATTAGCATATGAACCTCCTAGGTTTAGCTTTAAACTAAGAATACCAAGATAACAAATCATAATTGGTGATAAAAGTAAATTGGAAAGTTGTTAAAAATTACACGCCCTATTTGAAACATGAAAGTTTTTTTGGACTTGACTGTCCCTTTAAGCCTTTGGCTGGGGTGTCTTTGCCGCCTCCTGGTGGCCAGGTTCTGTATTTCCCAAAAGTAATGAATGCAGCTGTGGCCTCTCCCCGTTTAGGAAGGAAATGTTATCTTACCAACACAATAATTTGCTTTTGCAATTAAAGGGCTCTAAGTTAAAAGGGCATAGCATTCAAATTTATTCTTTGG
Organism: Bombina bombina; assembly: GCF_027579735.1. NCBI lineage: Eukaryota > Metazoa > Chordata > Amphibia > Anura > Bombinatoridae > Bombina > Bombina bombina. The sequence continues at coordinate 90,121,280 of NC_069506.1, read as the reverse complement.
CCTGGTGTGTATGAAAACACATTAAGGGACATGTAACACACTTTATTTTTTATACTTCAGACAGAACACACAATAAAAAAAAAAGTTTCCAATTTACTTCTATCAAATTTGATTAGTTCTCATGGTATTCTTTATTGAAGAGCATGAACACTGCTGCCATATTGTGCACCACAAGTGCATGCGCCTCAGTCATGATACCTGCTTTTCAACAAAGGATACCAAGATAATTAAGTACATTTGATGATAGAAGTAAAATTCAATTTTATTCCCCCCCCCATTTTTGCACCTTCTAAATCATAAAAGAATATATTTATTTTTTATGTCACTATAATTAAAGATGCTATTGAAAATACTAGGATATTCATGCTTGTTTATAACTGATACTTCTGTTCAAGGCTCACTTGCTGATGTGAGCAGCTTACGGCATGTGACAAGTGACACTCTTATAAAGCCTGGCCAAAAGCTACTGAGCACAAAACATTAAATTTGGATAATAAATGAAATGATTGCATTACAAGATGTACCTTTAATGCAAAAACCCAGGAAAGAAGTTTCAGTACTTATAGGGACAAGAAACCCTAAAGTTTATTTTTTATTCGGCAAGAACATACATTTTTAATCAACTTTCCAATTTATTTCTCTTGTTATCCTTTACTGAAGGAACATTGGCAGCTAGCTGAACACATCTAGTTAGCAAATCACAGGAGACAAGAGTGTACAGGCACCAATCAGCAGCTAACACCCACTAGTGTAGAATATGGGTGTATTCCCTAAGAGAACAAAGCACATTTAAAAATAGAAGTGTACTTAAAAGGGTCATAACATTACATGCTCTATCTCAATCATGCAAGTTTAATTTTGACTTTCCTATCCCTTTAAAAGCCTATAAAAACACACTAAACTATATGTGGTTAAAGGGACAGTCTACTCCAGAATTTTTATTGTTAAAAAGATAGATAATCCCTTTATTACCCATTCCCCAGTTTTGCATATCCAACACAGTTATATTAATATACTTTTTACCTCTGTGATTACCCTAAGCCTCTGCAGACTGCTCCCTTTTTCAGTTCTTTTGACAGACTTGCATTTTAGCTAATCAGTGCCCTCTCACTTGTAAATACACGGGCGTAACCACAATATTATCTATATAGCACACATGAACGAACGCCCTCTAGCTGTGAAAAACTGTCAAATGCATTCAGATAAGAGGTGGCCTTCAAGGGCTTAGAAATTAGCATATAAGCCTACCTAGGTTTAGTTTTCATATAAGAATACCAAGAGAACAAAGCAAAATTGGTGATAAAAGTAAAATGGAAAGTTGTTTAAAATTACATGCCCTATCGGAATCATGAAAGTTAAATTTTGACTAGACTGTTCCTCTAAGTAACCAATCGGTGCTCAATTACCCTGACAAAAAAAAACTTCTAGGCATGAGCTCTTAGGAACTGAAGGTAGGGTAGGAACACATTGACAACAAATTACTAGCCCTTGGGCCTAATTCTCTAGAAGTTTGTCAGTAAATGATTAAACAAACTTAACACTCCCAAATTGTCCATCATGTGTGTAAAGGGATATAATACCCCAAATGATTTCAGGATTCAGATAGAGCCTGCAATTTTAAATAACTTTTCAGTTTAATGCTATTTTCAAATTTGATTTATCTTGTTTTTTTTTGTTGAAAAGTATACCTAGGAGCAACAGTGCAGTATTGGGAGCTAGCTTCCAATTGGTGGCTACATATACAAGTTCCTTGTCATTGGCTAGCCAGGTGTTTTCTGTTAGATCCCAATAGTGCATTGCTGCTCATCCAACAAAAGATAAAAAGAGAATGAAGCACATTTAATAATTTATGTATATTGGAAAGTTGTTTTAAATTGTATGCTCAATCTGAATCATGTTGGCGAGTGTCCACAATCCATTAATCATGGGAATTACTCTTCCCTGCCAACAGGAGGAGACAAAGATTCCCAAACCCCAAGAGCTCTATAAAAACCCTCCCAACTCACTGGAAAACTAGTCTGACGTATGGCCAAGCAAAAGAGGTAGGAAAAAGTAAAAAAAAAATAAAAATAATATGAGCAGGGAAAAAATATGTGAACAAAAATAAACCACCGCCGTAAAAAACAGGGTGGGATCTTGTGGACTCTCACCACTATGAAAGAAATGAATTTATCAAGAAAGAAATTAATTTATCAAATTGTGTTCTCTTTCATACAGGTGGTGGGAGTCCACAATCCATTACTCCTGGGAACAAATACCTAGGTGTGGAGTCTACAAGTAATGGAAAAAATAAAAACCATTTTTTCACGGAGAAAATCCAGGGAAGACACTCATTTACTGGTAAAATCAGTAGAAAGCCAAATCAGTGCTGAAACATCAGTGGAGGATATGGAACAAGAGTATACTGAAGACCCAGCAGAAAAAGGCAAAGTACTGTGACACCTGTGGAAGGCTTGTGACTAATTTTCCATGAGGTAAAAAAGTCACTACCCATATTCCATATACAACCTCTGACAAACACGGCACTCTGAGGGCCCCAAGCAGGTCTGAAAACCCCTCTCACTGAAGAACAGCAAGTGCATCTTTATTCTTCACCAGTGGAGGGAAAGACAAGACTAGTTTTCCAGTGAGGTAGGGGGTTTTTATAGTGCTCTTGGGCTTTGGGAATCTTTGCCTCACATAGTTTCAGGGAAGAGTAGTTGCCAGGAGTAATGGATCGTGGATTATCACCACCTGTATGGAGGAAATTGGGCTTTAAAGAATATGAAAATATGTAAAGCTAAAAATTGCTTAAAGGAATATGAAACCCAAAAATGTTTTATGATTCAGACAGAGCATACAATGTTTAAAAAGATTCAATTTACTTTAATTATCAAATTTGCTTCATTTCTATGGTATTCTTTGTTGGAAGAAATACCTAGATAGTTGTCTGGAGCACTATATGGCAGGAAATAGTGCTGCCATCTAGTGCTCTTGAAAAAGTTTAACATTCTTGCAAAACTGCCTCCATATAGTCCTCCAGATAGTGCACTGCCCTGAGCTTACATCCCTGCAATTCCACCAAAGGTTCCAAGAGAAAGAAGACAATTTGATTAAAGAATTAAATTAGAAAGATGACTGAATGAAACAAAAAAATAACTCAATATGCCTGTAAAAAGAAAAAGACGTGATGCATTAAGGGATGCTGGAATTTGTGGGGGGTTTTGGTGTCACAGTTTTACACAATGTTTATTTATTTTTCTAGTCCACTTTACTATTATTATTTTGTTTTAATTTAAGGGACAGTCTACTTGATAAAACCTTTACTACCCATGCCCCAGCTTCGCACAAAAAACAACATTGTTATATTAATATACTTTATAAACTCTAAGATTGCCTGGTTCTAAGCCCCCGCAGGCCACCCCTTTTTTTTACAACCTTGCACTACAGCCAGACAGTGCTGGTTCATGTGTACCATATAGATAACATTGTGCTCACTCAGTGGGGAATAATTGGTTCACAAGAACCAGAACAAATTGGCTGAAATGCAAGACTGTAAAACACAATTAACAATAAAACAAAACAAAAAAAAACCCCCAAAAAAACACAGAGATAAGGGGCAGCCTGCACGGTCTTTGATATAGGTAATCAGAGTTAAAAAGGATATTTATATAACAGTGCTAGTTAGGCAAACCTGAGGAATGGGTAATGAAGGGATTATCTATCTTTTTAACAATACATTTCAAGGAGACTGTCCCTTTAATGTAGACTAATAGCAGAATGGAAGTGGTTCATCAATGTTAAAGGATTATTACATTTTAAATTTAAAGGGACACTAAACCCACAGTTTTTCTTTCATGATTCGGATAGAGCATGTGATTTTAAGCAACTTTCTAATTTACTCCTATTATCATTTTTTTCTTCGTTCTCTTGGTATCTTTATTTGAAAAGCAGGAATGAAAGCTTAGGAGCCGGACAATTTTTGGTTCAGCACCTGGGTAGCGCTTACAGATTGGTGGCTAAATGTAGCCACCAATCAGCAAGCGCTATCCAGGGTTCTGGATAAAATTGATAATAGGAGTAAATTAGAAAGTTGCTTAAAATTGCATGATCTGTCTGAATCATAAAAGAAAAAAAATTGTGAAAGTATAACATTATTGCATTATACAGTTGATTTTTCTTTTTGCTACAAAATACAACTGAAATTTGTGCTTGATCCACAATTTCCCAGGGAGGCTTCGGTTTAAACTTTTAACTACTTTTTCTGAACTAGTGTCCCCCCACTCCCTCACCTAGTCTCTCTAGTCATTTGCTCTCTTAAGGTAGATTATCAGTTTTGAATCAGCTATCATATCTTTGGAATAACAGTGGGCATACTAGGTAGTTATAAACATTTATATTTAGCTATTAAATGGAAATTATAAAGGATATATATCTCTGTTAAAATACCTGATTAATAAATTATTATTAATTAACTAAGCTGGATCAGTGCTAAACTAAATTAGGAGAGAGAAGAGGACAGGGTTACCCCAATCTGATTCTTTAACTGCAAATGTGCAAACTCCTTAAAGTAAAATCCTATATAACATAATTTATGTAAGAACTTACCTGATAAATTAATTTCTTTCATAGTGGCAAATGTCCATGAGCTAGTGACGTATGGGATATACATTCCTACCAGGAGGGGGCAAAGTTTCCCAAACCCCAAAATCCCTATAAATACACCTCCCACCTCACTCATACCTCAGTTAACGTGTAGACAAGAAGTGAGGTGTAACAGAAGAAGTAAAAAGCATACAAAAAGAGGGACTGGAAAAAAAGTGCTTTAAACAAAATATCATAACCTCAAAAAATAGGGTGGGTCTCATGGACTCTTGCCACTATGAAAGAAACAAAATTTATGCTTATCTGATAAATTTATTTATTTCTTGACACGGTAAGTCCACGGATCATCAATTACTATTGGGAATATCACTACTGGCCAGCAGGAGGAGGCAAAGAGCACAACAGCAACACTTAACTATCACTTCCCTTCCCACAACCCCCACTCACTTTACCAAAGGAAAAGGAGAGAAAGGAAATAACACAAGGTGCAGAGGGTACCTGAGGTTTATATAAAAAACCTGTCTGAAAACAGGGAGGGACGTGGACTCACCGTGTCAAGAACTAAATAAATGTATCAGGTAAGCATAAATTTTGTTTTCTTTCTTAAGACACAGTGAGTCCACAGGATCATTAATTACTTTTGGGAATCAATACTCAAGCTAGAGGACACATGATACGGGAGGGCAAGACAGGTAACCTAAACAGAAGGTACCACTGCTTGCAGAACCTTTCTCCCAAAAGAAGCCTCAGCTGAGGCAAAAGTATCAAATTGATAGAATTTAGAAAAAGTGTGCAAAGACCAAGTTGCCGCCTTACAAATCTGTTCTACAAAGGGCATGTTCTTGAAGGCCCAAGAAGACGACACCACCCTTGTGGAGTGAGCTGTAATTCTCTCAGGAGGCTGCTGTCCAGCAGACTCATAAGTCATACGAATAAAACTTCTCAACCAGAGAGAAAGAGAAGTGGCAGTAGCTTTCTGGCCTTTACATTTACCAGAAAGACAAAAACAATGCAGAAGACTGACGGAAGTCCTTTGTAGCCTGCAGATAAAATTTAAAAGCCCACACAACATCTAAGTTGAGCAACAGACATTCTTTATGAGTAGAAGTATTAGGACAGAGAGAAGGAACGACAATTTCCTGATTAATATTTCTTTCCGAAACAACCTTAGGAAGAAAACCAAACTTGGTACGAAGAACTGGCTTATCTGCATGAAATATGAGATAAGGAGAATCACACTGCAAAGATGAGAGTTCGGAAACCCTCCGAGCAGAAGAAATAGCAGTAAAAAAACAAAACTTTTCAAGATAACAACTTAATATCTATGGAATGCATAGGCTCAAACGGAGCCTGTTGTAAAACTTTAAGAACAAGGTTAAGGCTCCAAGGTGGAGCAACTGACTTAAACACAGGCCTGATTCTGACCAGGGCCTGACAAAAGGATTGTACATTTGGCACATCTGCCAGACGCTTGTGCAGCAGAATGGATAGAGCAGAAATCTGACCCTTGAGGGTACTGGACAGATAACCCCTTCTCAAGGCCTTCCTTGGATTGCTTCCCCTTGTTCCAGGACTGCCCAGGTTCCAAGCGGGCTTGGACTGCTCCTGTTTGGTAGAGGCAGGGGAAGACTTACCTCCGAAGTTACGAAAGGAACGAAAATTATTCTTGCGTCCTTTCGATTTATTCCTCTTGTTTTGAGGCAGAAATTAACCTTTACCACCCGTGATATCAGAAATAATTTAAGCCAATGCCGGTCCGAACAAGGTCTTTACCCTGTAAGGGATTGCCAAAAGTTTAGATTTTGAAGAAATATCAGCAGACCAAGATTTAAGCCATAGCGCTCTATGCGCTAAGATTGCAAAGCCAGATATCTTGGCTCCCAACTTAATGACCTGTAAGGAAGCATCAGTGATAAAGGAATTGGCTAACTTAAGAGCTTTAATCCTATCCTGAATCTTCTCTAAAGGGGTCTCATCTTGAAGAGACTCTGACAAAGCCTCCAGCTTCTTATCCATAGGATCCTTAAAGGAACAACTGTCCTCAATAGGAATAGTAGTTCTCTAGGCCAAAGTGGAAATCGCTCCTTCTACTTTGGGAACTGTCTGCCATGATTCCCTGATGGAGTCAGCCACAGGGAACATCTTACTGAAAATAGGGGAGGGAGAAAAAGGGATTCCTGGTCTCTCCCATTCCTTGGTAATAATTTCCGTGGCGCGGTCTGGCACTGGAAACACCTCCCCAGAAGAAGGAACATCAAAGTATCTATTTAACTTACTAGACCTTTTAGGGTTGACATCAATAGGAGTATCGGAGTCGTCCAACGTAGCTAAAACCTCCTTTAACAAAACATGGAGGTGTTCAAGCTTGAATCTGAAGGAAACCACTTCAGCATCAGAAGAAGGAATTACACTTTCCGAATCTGAGAATTCAACCTCAGAAGCTACCGACGTATCCTCCACCGATCTAAGTGAGGGAGGAATCCGGCCAGCCTGAACAGGAATAGGTACCTTATCTGATTCTATAGATTTCCTCTTACGCTTCCCCTGCAGCATGGGGATGGCTGCCAGAGCCTCAGATACCGCAGAGGATACCTGGGCTGCAATCTCAGCCTTTAAAAACACTCCATCCGGAGCCTGGGAGGAGCCACAGGGCACTGCATGTCACATAATTACAGATTGGGACGAACAGGGAAGAGGCTGTGACAGTGCCTGAACAGCATTATCCTAAAGGAATTGTGGCTCAGTATCAAAAAGTTTGTCTTTGTACAAAATAGTTCTCTCAATACAGGAACTACAAAACGATAAAGGGGGCTCTATTTGAGTATCTGAACAGAGTCTGCATTCAGCAAAAGTGCTAAGCTGAGGTGCCTACCTGCTGCTCCTGACACGGAACGAACACTTTAAAGGCTTCCGGACTGCAGGAGAATATTAGCCAGCAGAGAAAAGTCAAATACACCTACGCAGAGAGACTTCTCTGTGAAAACGGCACCACGGAGCCGCACGCTAAAAGGAGGAGACACTCCTAGTGACATCACACTCTCCTCACACTGCCGAAACGGCAAGCGACTAAATTAAAAAAACATTCACAAGCCCCCAAAATAGTTACTGCCTGTACAAGCAGATACGCTTACTGAGCCACAAATAAAATATTAAACTGATATTTGTCAAAAAAAAATCTCAGAGAAAACTCCCTCCTACTGCCACACAGTACCTTGCAACCTGCCTGCAAAAAATCCTGACTGCAGGAATAAGTGTTCCAAAATGGTGCAGCTTTTTAATAATGTAGTGCCAAAATAAATCCTAAGAGAAATAATATGGCACTTACCTGCACTCCTGATTGTCCGGCAGGAGGACCAGTCACTGGTATGAGAGGAAGGCGCTTCTCACAGGGACCTGTGGAAGAAGTGAACAGAGTAAGCCTACTCTGTCATTCTGAATGAGGGCAGCAAACACAGTGAAGCCCACCCACAATTTCCTAACTGCATAAAAGCTACCACATCCCTGCTGAAGAGACTAACGTGGAGTACAGCTAAACCCAAGTATCAGGAAGATCAGAGCAAGCCTGCTCAGGCTTCCAAATAAAACAAAAAAAATCTTGATAGAAGAATCTTAATCAGAAACCTAATGACTTTACCTCCTCCTTGCACTAGAGACAAAGAGAATGACTGGGGGTTGTGGGAAGGGAAGTGATACTTAAAGGGACAGTTCACCCAAAAACTTTCTCCCCTTTAAATTAATCCCAATGATCCTTTTTACCTGCTAGAGTGTATTAAATTGGTTGCAAGTAGCTCCTTTACTCATATTTCGGCATTTGAAATAGCTGATTTAGCCTGTGGTTTCCCAACCTATACTGAAAGTTTTGATACTGGCGTATACGCTATTGACAAGCCTAAGTACACACAGTCAGCAGAAGGAATTAAACTCACAGTGGGGGGCAGGATAGTTCAGTAATAAAATGATAATTTTCCATTGTTCTCTCTATGTATTGAGCTTTGGTGTTCCAGACAAATATAAGATAAAGAAGCAAGTCTGTGTACACCAAGTGTTAACATAATGAGATCTGATATTACCTGAAGCTCAACCCATTGTAATAGGCTGTGGTTTCAAAGCACAAAACCAGCTACTTCAGATACACAAATAAACCTGAAAATGCAATTTCTCAAATATTTTATACTCTGCAGTTGGTATAACAAGTCATTTAAAATACATTAATGGAAAAACAATTTTACAGTGTACTGTCCCTTTAACAGCTTTGCTGTGGTGCTCTTTGCCTCCTCCTGCTGGCCAGGAGTGATATTCCCAACAGTAATTGATGATCCGTGGATTCACCGTGTCTTAAGAAAGAAAATTAATTTATCAGGTAAGTTCTTACATAAATGATATTTTCTTTCATGTGTATTAGTTGACATTGGTTAGCAAGAGTCCTTTTGTTCTGGGGGATAGGGAAACCTGTGAAAAGTAAAAAACATAAAACAATATACAATATTAAGGCATCACTTCAATGTCCCTTTAAATTATGTAGGAAATATCTTCATGGTAAGTTTATCTTTGCAATATGTGTTTATGATATCTTCTCTCTTGTTAGCATGGTTGCACTCTGCAGCATATATAATTAGATATGGTTCCCCTTAAATTATTAAAATATTAAGGATAAAAAAAGCAGATAAATCCCGATGAATATATTTTGGAATAATTGTTTGATTTAAAGAATGTAAGCTTAGGAGCCGGCCCATTTTTGGTTGAACACCTGGGTAGAACTTGCTGATTGGTGTCTAAATGTAGCCAGCAAGCTCTACCCAGGTGCTGAACCAAAAATTGTCTGGTTTCTAAGAGAACAAAGAAAAAGTGATAATAGGAGTAAATTAAAATGGTGCTTAAAATTGCATGCTCTATTTGAATCATGAAAGTTTAAATTTGACTAGACTATCCCTTTAAGCAAAATGGCTTCTTTAGACACGTGCAGATCCTTTGTTACGGTCTAAATGTGGCCGCTTGTGACATTCAGCTCTTTTCAGAGCCGGATTTATTCTTGTGAAAGTTCAACACATTAAGATATTGATTTGTACACATATTAGTGTGTCCAACTTTCACAAGAATAAATACGGCTCCAAAAATAGCTGAATGCCTGGAGTAGCCGCCTTCTTCTGCAATCAGATCCTAACAAAGGGTCCCAATGCTCATATCTAAATGTAGATACTTGTGTCACATTAATCACACCTAATGTGCATGCATAAATATGTGCACTGCAACATATGGAGCCTATTAATAATAATTTTATAAGACAATTTAGCACTTTAAAGGGATCAGTTGCATGATAATAAAAAACAGGAGTAATCTGCATGTTTAAATTAAACATAGTGCTCCTTCAGAGTCGTCCTCCTTGTGTATCAAGTTACATTTTCTGCTCTAACTGTATTATACAATACACCCAAATTATCTTGTATTCTAGCAGAAAAGGGTGGCGTTTTTCAAATTAATATAATATTGATTTGTGAAACAAACACGCTAGATACATTGTGAATTTCTTTGCTTTTTTATTTTCCATAACACTCTCTAGGGGGAGCCAAAGTAACTCAGATGACGCAGCTTGTAAATGGCTGCAAAGCTACAGCCACTTTACAGTGTAAACCCACATCACTCTTACAAGAAATTATTTAAAGGGACACTGACCCCAAAATTTTTCTTTCGTGATTCAGATAGAGCATGCAATTTTAAGCAACTTTCTAATTTACTCCTATTATCAAATTTTCTTCATTTTCTTGGTATCTTTATTTGAAATGCAAGAATGTAAGATTAGATGCCAGCCCATTTCTGGTGAACAACCTGGGTTGTTCTTGCTGATTGGTGGATAAATTCATCCACCAATAAAAAAAGTGCTGTCCAGATTTCTGAACCCCCAAAAAAGCTTAGATGTCTTCTTTTTCAAATAAAGATAGGAAAAGAACGAAGAAAATGTGATAATAGGAATAAATTAGAAAGTTGCTTAAAATTGCATGCTCTATCTGAATTACGAAAGAAAAAATTTGGGTTTAGTGTCCCTTTAAGACACTTTCTCTAGCTTCACAGAAACAACTACCCATCCTCTACAAGTTTTTTCATATTTCACGGGTTGTTATGGTTTCACAATCCTTCATCCTGCCGTGACAGTCTAGTTTGTGCACTGCAACAAACTAGTAGAGAATTTCAGACTTGCTATGCAATCTTGTTTAATTTAATAACTTTAATATATAGTACCAGAGGCGATTGTGTCTAATGTAATGCATTTAATCTTTACTGGCATGAGAAACTGAATCAGATAGGGAAGAAGTCCTGTTATAAAAATAATTTACTCAGCAAACTTTGCAGTCCAGGGGCACACCCTTTGAGTGTTGTTTACCTTCTTTGCTTTGGCCTACTAAGGACACATATAAGAGGTCTTGCAAATATCAAGTAAAACAATAGGAATGAACTGCAAAAATTACACGTAGATTCTAATAGTTCTTTAACCACAAAGTATGTGTGTATTTGTGTATGTGTATATATATATATGTGTGCTGCAATATTACAAATTCTAAACAGAGTAGCATTCCCAAGCAAGCAAGCAGATTAACATAGTTTTAAGTGTTACTTAAATGTTAGCCAGGGCAGATAATACACATTCTAAATCAGAAGAACACGGTAACTCCAGCCATGGGCAGTAAAATCCCTTATACTTTTATGTGGACAAATAGCAGCAGTTTAACAGCTTCAAGAATATAATTGGCTCATACTAAATCACTGAAGGGAATTGAAACATCATAAGATAATGTCTGAGAAATAATGTTCATTTAGCTACATTTTTCCTACTATCTTTTTACAGGTGGCATCTTATCTACTACACCAGGTATTCGTCTTGTGTAGGGATGTGCATTTGTCTAATTCAGTAGCAAATCAAAATGCTGAACCTTGCAGCTGCCAGCGACATTCGGCTATTTTCAGAGCTGGATTTCGTACACTAAGATCTGTATTTGTTAGATAAATGCACATCCCTAGACTTGAGTGTATGTTTCTTGGAGGCATCAATATCAACAATGGGGAAGATTCCAATACTATTTTGTCACATGAATTATCTACAAAAATCCCAATAGACTGTAATGAAATTTTTTAAAGTGAATGTAAACTTTGAGGAATGTGTGCCCGGTTTTTAAAAAGCCTATTAAAAACAGGGGCACTTTCATTCATCAAAGTTGACATTTTAGCCGTTTTGTTAAAATACCTTTTCTTCTTGCAAAGCCGGAGCAGCGCTTCCCCCGTCCGTCCGTCACTCATCTCTTCTTACGTCAGCAATGACTAATCCGGCTTCCTCCAATCACGGCATCCCCCCTAGAGCAAACATTGCTTGAGACCATGCCGTGATTGGAGGAAGCCGGAGTCTTCATTGCTGACGTAAGAAGAGACGAGCGAGCGAGCAAGAAGAAAAGGTATTTTAACAAAATTGCTAAAATGTAAACTTTGATGAATGAAAGTGCCCCTGTTTTTAAAAACCAGGCACACATTTCTCAAAGTTTACATTCACTTTAAGGTAAAAACAAAATCTATCATAATAACAGAAGCAAAATTCCTTAGATAAGAATCCACTTAAAAAATTCAACATTCAACACTATACACATTAGATGACTAAAAAAACTTTTTTTTAACTAATAAAGTTGCCTTATTGTAATTTACATTAAATTTTTTTTTTAAAGGTGCACTAAACACTTAATACTTTTCATGCGCCTCCCTCTGATCATGGGTGCTTCCATTATGGAATCGGGGTTACACTGCAGGTATCTGAAGGAGAGTTGCTGCAAATGTCAGCACTGGAATGTAGTGAAAGACAGATTTCAACATGGCAGCAACCTATGACTGGAGGGTGGCGGAGAATAACCTCAATTCTAGGTTTGTAAAATGTATTTAGTGTTTAATGTCCATTTAATGCAAAGAAAAACAATAAGCATGATCGTGGTAAACAAAAGTAGTTAAGCATCGATTTATAGGTGGTTTATAGAATGTGATCGATGTACTTAATGATTGCCTATTTGGTGTTAACTCATCTTATGCAGCGCTCACAACTGGGATATTTGGAGGAATAAAATTAAATATGTAATGAACACACAACTGATTTAGTGCTATGTAAGAAGCATATTAGGGCCCTTGGTATACAAGAAT
>NC_069506.1:89721030-89766030 GCF_027579735.1 Bombina bombina | reverse complement strand
ATTGAATATCGCTCTCAGTTCCAGAATATTTATCGGTAGAAGAGATTCTTCCCGAGACCAAAGACCCTGAGCTTTCAGGGATCCCCAGACTGCGCCCCAGCCCATCAGACTGGCGTCGGTCGTGACAATGACCCACTCTGGTCTGCGGAATGTCATCCCTTGTGACAGGTTGTCCAGGGACAGCCACCAACGGAGTGAGTCTCTGGTCCTCTGATTTACTTGTATCTTCGGAGACAAGTCTGTATAATCCCCATTCCACTGACTGAGCATGCACAGTTGTAATGGTCTTAGATGAATGCGCGCAAAAGGAACTATGTCCATTGCCGCTACCATCAACCCGATCACTTCCATGCACTGAGCTATGGAAGGAAGAGGAACGGAATGAAGTATCCGACAAGAGTCTAAAAGCTTTGTTTTTCTGGCCTCTGTCAGAAATATCCTCATTTCTAAGGAGTCTATTATTGTTCCCAAGAAGGGAACCCTTGTTGACGGAGATAGAGAACTCTTTTCCACGTTCACTTTCCATCCGTGAGATCTGAGAAAGGCCAGGACTATGTCCGTGTGAGCCTTTGCTTGAGGAAGGGACGACGCTTGAATCAGAATGTCGTCCAAATAAGGAACTACAGCAATGCCCCTTGGTCTTAGCACAGCTAGAAGGGACCCTAGTACCTTTGTGAAAATCCTTGGAGCAGTGGCTAATCCGAAAGGAAGCGCCACGAACTGGTAATGCTTGTCCAGGAATGCGAACCTTAGGAACCGATGATGTTCCTTGTGGATAGGAATATGTAGATACGCATCCTTTAAATCCACCGTGGTCATGAATTGACCTTCCTGGATGGAAGGAAGAATAGTTCGAATGGTTTCCATCTTGAACGATGGAACCTTGAGAAACTTGTTTAAGATCTTGAGATCTAAGATTGGTCTGAACGTTCCCTCTTTTTTGGGAACTATGAACAGATTGGAGTAGAACCCCATCCCTTGTTCTCTTAATGGAACAGGATGAATCACTCCCATTTTTAACAGGTCTTCTACACAATGTAAGAATGCCTGTCTTTTTATGTGGTCTGAAGACAACTGAGACCTGTGGAACCTCCCCCTTGGGGGAAGCCCCTTGAATTCCAGAAGATAACCTTGGGAGACTATTTCTAGCGCCCAAGGATCCAGAACATCTCTTGCCCAAGCCTGAGCGAAGAGAGAGAGTCTGCCCCCCACCAGATCCGGTCCCGGATCGGGGGCCAACATTTCATGCTGTCTTGGTAGCAGTGGCAGGTTTCTTGGCCTGCTTTCCCTTGTTCCAGCCTTGCATTGGTCTCCAAGCTGGCTTGGCTTGAGAAGTATTACCCTCTTGCTTAGAGGACGTAGCACTTTGGGCTGGTCCGTTTCTACGAAAGGGACGAAAATTAGGTTTATTTTTTGCCTTGAAAGGCCGATCCTGAGGAAGGGCGTGGCCCTTACCCCCAGTGATATCAGAGATAATCTCTTTCAAGTCAGGGCCAAACAGCGTTTTCCCCTTGAAAGGAATGTTAAGTAGCTTGTTCTTGGAAGACGCATCAGCCGACCAAGATTTCAACCAAAGCGCTCTGCGCGCCACAATAGCAAACCCAGAATTCTTAGCCGCTAACCTAGCCAATTGCAAAGTGGCGTCTAGGGTAAAAGAATTAGCCAATTTGAGAGCATTGATTCTGTCCATAATCTCCTCATAAGGAGGAGAATCACTATCGACCGCCTTTATCAGCTCATCGAACCAGAAACATGCGGCTGTAGCGACAGGGACAACGCATGAAATTGGTTGTAGAAGGTAACCCTGCTGAACAAACATCTTTTTAAGCAAACCTTCTAATTTTTTATCCATAGGATCTTTGAAAGCACAACTATCCTCTATGGGTATAGTGGTGCGTTTGTTTAAAGTGGAAACCGCTCCCTCGACCTTGGGGACTGTCTGCCATAAGTCCTTTCTGGGGTCGACCATAGGAAACAATTTTTTAAATATGGGGGGAGGGACGAAAGGAATACCGGGCCTTTCCCATTCTTTATTAACAATGTCCGCCACCCGCTTGGGTATAGGAAAAGCTTCTGGGAGCCCCGGCACCTCTAGGAACTTGTCCATTTTACATAGTTTCTCTGGGATGACCAACTTGTCACAATCATCCAGAGTGGATAATACCTCCTTAAGCAGAATGCGGAGATGTTCCAACTTAAATTTAAATGTAATCACATCAGGTTCAGCATGTTGAGAAATGTTCCCTGAATCAGTAATTTCTCCCTCAGACAAAACCTCCCTGGCCCCATCAGACTGGGTTAGGGGCCCTTCAGAAACATTATTATCAGCGTCGTCATGCTCTTCAGTATCTAAAACAGAGCAGTCGCGCTTACGCTGATAAGTGTTCATTTTGGCTAAAATGTTTTTGACAGAATTATCCATTACAGCCGTTAATTGTTGCATAGTAAGGAGTATTGGCGCGCTAGATGTACTAGGGGCCTCCTGAGTGGGCAAGACTCGTGTAGACGAAGGAGGGAATGATGCAGTACCATGCTTACTCCCCTCACTTGAGGAATCATCTTGGGCATCATTGTCATTGTCACATAAATCACATTTATTTAAATGAATAGGAATTCTGGCTTCCCCACATTCAGAACACAGTCTATCTGGTAGTTCAGACATGTTAAACAGGCATAAACTTGATAACAAAGTACAAAAAACGTTTTAAAATAAAACCGTTACTGTCACTTTAAATTTTAAACTGAACACACTTTATTACTGCAATTGCGAAAAAACATGAAGGAATTGTTCAAAATTCACCAAATTTTCACCACAGTGTCTTAAAGCCTTAAAAGTATTGCACACCAAATTTGGAAGCTTTAACCCTTAAAATAACGGAACCGGAGCCGTTTTGAACTTTAACCCCTTTACAGTCCCTGGTATCTGCTTTGCTGAGACCCAACCAAGCCCAAAGGGGAATACGATACCAAATGACGCCTTCAGAAAGTCTTTTCTAAGTATCAGAGCTCCTCTCACATGCGACTGCATGCCATGCCTCTCAAAAACAAGTGCGCAACACCGGCGCGAAAATGAGGCTCTGCCTATGCTTTGGGAAAGCCCCTAAAGAATAAGGTGTCTAAAACAGTGCCTGCCGATATTATTATATCAAAATACCCAAATAAAATGATTCCTCAAGGCTAAATATGTGTTAATAATGAATCGATTTAGCCCAGAAAAAGTCTACAGTCTTAATAAGCCCTTGTGAAGCCCTTATTTACGATCGTAATAAACATGGCTTACCGGATCCCATAGGGAAAATGACAGCTTCCAGCATTACATCGTCTTGTTAGAATGTGTCATACCTCAAGCAGCAAGAGACTGCTCACTGTTCCCCCAACTGAAGTTAATTGCTCTCAACAGTCCTGTGTGGAACAGCCATGGATTTTAGTGACGGTTGCTAAAATCATTTTCCTCATACAAACAGAAATCTTCATCTCTTTTCTGTTTCTGAGTAAATAGTACATACCAGCACTATTTCAAAATAACAAACTCTTGATTGAATAATAAAAACTACAGTTAAACACTAAAAAACTCTAAGCCATCTCCGTGGAGATGTTGCCTGTACAACGGCAAAGAGAATGACTGGGGTAGGCGGAGCCTAGGAGGGATCATGTGACCAGCTTTGCTGGGCTCTTTGCCATTTCCTGTTGGGGAAGAGAATATCCCACAAGTAAGGATGACGTCGTGGACCGGACACACCTATGTTGGAGAAAGCAGAGCCCATGCAGGAGAGTGAAGAGGAGGGAAAGTCACTTACTTATATTTCCCCCTAGGGATGTCTGCAGTCTGAAACTTAGGGTATGTATTATGGCTGCACGATTAATTGCATGATTCGATTAATCGTGATTTCAAATTGCGGCAGTATGCCATTTTTTTATTACAAAAAAAATCCTCAATGCAGTACATGGGAGGATTTATTTATTTTTAAATCACATACTCCCGCGATTTAAAATTGCGATTAATTGCATCATGCGATTAATCATGCAGCCCTAATATATACATACACATATATATATATATATATACACACACACATATATATATACACACACACACACACACACATATATATATATATACACACATACATACACCCAAAGCAGCTGTGCCGTACAATGACATTAACATTAGTGAATGTGGCTGTAAAGCATGTTGATGATGCAAAAATTTGCAACCACATCACGTCTACCCTGTTATTACTTAGCGCTATGCTGACTTGTAGTCCTCCTGCATACGGATGACAGACTCTATGGCATGTCTGTTTATACAGAGGATATGGATAAGGTATAAGGTGTTGAGGCAGACAAAGATTCCTACTGCTCAGCACAAGCTGCTATGAAAGCAAAGATAACATTGTAATTGATCAGATCCATATAGCACTGCAAAACATTAAAACAAGCAGAGCAGGAAATAAAATATTTCATGCCTAATGCTTTGTGGTAGAGAAGTGTGTGCACACTCACAAGAATGTTCAAACACTTCCACATTTGATTAGTACTCTGTCAGCTAGAGAACAGGGAGCACACACAGCATATTCTTACGGTAATGACTGCAATAAAAGAGGTTGAACGTGGAAGCCATTTGTTACATAAGGAACAGAAGCCAATGTGTACTCTGCTTCAATTTTCTCCAAACAACACAGGGACTTAAAAATCTCATTATTAGATAGGGACCACATGTATCCTATGTTTTGATGACTGACCTCTGTGCAAAAAAAGGTAGCCAAGACATCTAAACAACATTTTCTCTTTTCTGTCTATAAATATCCTCAAAAAATACAATTACACACACACACATATATATATATATATATATATATATATATATATATATATATATATATATATATATATACACATACATATATATATATATATATATATATATATCACATACATTTCTGCAGGACTTAAATGCAAGACAGTGAAAAAAATAGTTGCTAATGATGTACATTTTCATTTAGATTTAAATTCTTATAGTCTCACATTAGGAGACGAACGCTAGACCTAATAAAACCTAATTATTTTTTATTGGTCAGCTTGGCTTTTACATCGTACAACCAGTAAACTTATCTATGGTATCCAATCCTAGCACAAAATCTAACATTTTAGACTGAAATATTCAGTACAGATGTTGCCCCATCCAAAATAGCTCTATGTCTGAAATTAACTAAAAATCAGCAGGATGTGTTCTTTAATAAACTACTATGCATTTTAGTAATCAATAAATTAAAAATCCAACAGAGATAGCTAGTACTGGTTTCAGATCTACCTCATATACTTTTTATCCATTAGCATTCCTCACTAACCTACATAAGTAATGAATTTGCTTTCAATCTCTGGTTATGCCAGAGATCGAAAGCAAATTCATTGCTTGTTTGGAGAGTACTCTTTTCACAGTAGAATTACGTTTAAGTATTATCAATTTATTACAAAAATATAATTAACCGTAGCCAAAATGTAAAAAAAATGTATATATCCCTCTCTCTCTCTATATATATATATATATATATATATATATATCCCTATCCCTGAGAATTTACCAACAAATCCTAAGATTTTACAGTTTATAAAAATTATAATGCATGTGCATAGGAATGACCGTGTATGTTTCAGATTTTACAGCCCCTGATGGTCAAGTTATTTAGTGCAGTGATTTGAGCTCTGAGAATAAACATCAAGAATATTTCCATGAACGTTAGGCACAGTGTTTTGATGGCAGAATAATAAATCCAGGGTTAAATTGTGATAATCTAAATACACAATGAACACACACAGCTTTGAGAGATGCACACATATCTGTTCAGGTCTATCTACACAATAATTAGATGCAGAGTCATCACTGCAGGAGGCAAACAGCCCATGGCTGGCACTGTGAAGCAGGTCACCCGCAATGAGTCATTTGAATAGATGAATGAGCTGCTTTGTGCAGGTCTGTTCTATAAGCTAGAGCCGATATACCGAAAGCCTCCACAAGGTGGCCTAAGCCTACAGCTCTAAGTATCAAGGAGATCTTCAATCAAACAACATTAGCCTTTGTAAATTAGGTCATAAGTGAGGCCCTGACATTCTCCCACCTGCCATGGGCACCAAATAAGAGTAACACACAGACAGAAGAAAAATATATATATATATAATAATAAAATGTAAATGTTCACAATTGCTTTGGTGTAGGGATGTGCTTCCCAAAATAATATTAATAACCCTAAAGGAAATACATATGAGAAGGGATGTTTAAAAAATAAATAAGAAAAACAAAATCTATTATATTTATGGGCCAAATTGTTTATTATTTGACAATTATTTTGTATAACAGAAGGCACAATATATGAGCTAAAATATGTTATAGTACTAATTGCAGGAAAACTTTCTTGCCCTAGTTCTATTTTTTCCCTCTGTGCTTCAAAAAAGGGAACAACAATATAGACAAAAATATCATATCCAAGGTGAGGTACACTAACAATTTGTAACCAGGGTTATGGAAAATGCTACAAAGCAGTGATTACTGGATTTAAAGAGGAAAAAAAAAACGTGTGGGGTGCTCTGCACTTCCTCAGATTCTTTTATATGGTAGATTTATGGGTAACCTCAGTGACTAGAAATTCAGAAAATGTAAAGCAAATAAATTCAGTATATATGAATTTAGAAAATATTCCTATAATTAGACTAAGAATCAGAACTAATCTGTACTACATTTGACATGTCGATAGATTTAATTATTCAGTATGTCCTTTTTAGTGTGAAAACACGATCAGTGGATGCCGAGAGGTTTAAAATTAGATTAAAAAGTAGTTATTTTGCAGCAGATTTGTGGAAGTTGTAGTCCCAAATATTTCTGACCACACACAGAATTACACATGCCTGTTACTTGCTCCTACATGCAAGCTTTTGTGCTCTGTATTTTGAGGATAATATGGGATATGACAGTGTGTATGCAAATCTCAATCTTTTTCAGTATATAAAAGTGATCAATACGGTAACATACATTTCTCCAACTGACAATCTTTAAAGAGAAATCGCACATCAAAAGAAAATGACTTTTGCTGGCCAAGATATGACTACAATTACAATATGTAGAAATATTTATGGAATGCTACAAAGGACCTTGTCAAACTGTTCATCTTACAACTCAAGTAAAATTATAGAAAATATTTGTTTGCAATTGCTCCTGCTTTTAAACTTATATTACCATAATGTATTTATTTAATTGTAATTTCTGTTAAAAGCTAAATATGGACAGGGATAGAGAAACAAAGTTTGTTTTTTTAATTTGCCTATTAGCCCTGCAAGTGAGGGTTTGGGCACAATATGGCCTGTTAAAAGAATCTGAACATACTTGTGTTATTATTGTGGACAATGTATGTAGCCCTGAACAAAAATAAGTTATATTCCACCATTCCATGGTCATGTCAATTATATCAATAATATGTGGTAAATAAAGGAGCCTTTCTCACGGGGTAGGGAGCAGGATGTGGGAATCTGATATGGAACAAAGTGCAGTAAAAACATCTGCAAACTTAGATCATAAATGATGTGCAGAAAATGTGTCTTTTCTTTAAAAACACACACACACACATATATATATATATATATATATATATATATATATATATATACACACACACATTTATTTATACATATGCGCGCTCACGCACACACACAAAGGAACTACATTATTGGCAACATGAACAGGTACTAAAGTCATTTTCATTACTTTTAAAAAGATAAGAAAAACAATGCGTTTATATTAGTCAAACGTATATATTTTTTTAAAGTAAAAAATAATGGGCTTATCATTCACACAGAGGCAGCTGTATTGCGTGGATAAAGCAGTAATGTGTCTCCTTCACACAAATTAAGAGTCCAAACGCAACTAAAGTTCTCCACAAAATTTATTACAGATATTTCTAGCAGTTTGACATTTTGTTGACCTACATACAACATTGCTTCCCTAAAGTTGGAACATTCTATACTTTAACGTTTTCACTCACAGATTCCAACATTTGTATGTTTTGCATGACACAATATTATACGGTTTTCACATAAAGTAAACTATATACAGTTTTTTACTTGAAGTTACAAACTTGCAAATATGTTAATAGCATTTTATGTGGTTTTCATGCAAAAATAGTTTCATAAAAGGTTATCCTGTATCCCTTGTCAAACAAGAGCCCAAATATTGAATACAGGCAACATTCATTTGTTACAATTCTTTTGAAAAGCAAGCAAAATACACATACAGGTATAATAACAACTATTACTATTCAGCTGCCGATTTGGTGAATTCCGAGAGCAAGCGCTGAAAAAGCGCTTTGAGTCCCACTGGAAGAAAGGCGCTATATAAATACTGGTTATTATTATTATAGTTATTATAGAAAACCCTTTATCCAAACTACTTTGGGACGGGGAAAGGTTTGTATTTAGGAATAGTTTGTATTTTGCAATATTTGCATCTGTAAAATCTAACAGCTTGTAGTGGGGATAGAACCAAACATCTTATGTCATTTACATATACAGCTTAAACATGCAACCTATAGGTAGTTTATATCATTTTAATGTGTGTATAGATAGTGCCATCAGGAAGATTGTACAGTACTGCAAATCAGAAAGGTAATGGTTGTTTTAAATACACACAAACCATTATTTGCATTTTAGCACACAAAAGCCAGATCAAAGACACTGGCATGCAGATTGTGACTTACAGGTGGGCGGAAATAGTAACATTTTTTGATATTTAAAAAAAAATAAAAAAAAATGTTGGATTTCAGAATAAGTTTGGAATTCCGGATTTGGGGATTTGTACCTGTATTGCTTTTGATATTGTCACAAAGCACAAATCCATTTGCTCCATCTAGGTTTTTGAATATTTCTGTGAGAAAGACTGGAAATGTCATAACCAAAGACATTTTTTATTGCAATATACAGCAAATCCCCAAACACAAGTGACAATTTGTTTTATTATGTGAATGCCACTCTAAGAAAGAGCCCTGTTTAATAATTTAGTCAAGTGAAGGTTTTATATTGATCGTTGTTTTCGGCACAAGGAACGAATGTTATCGCTTGCTTTACAGCTCAGTGACAGCCCGCCTGACTTTAATCACTGAGCAGCTAGCAGGCTTAACCTCTTATGTACCAAAGGGATACATGTAACGTTAACCAGTCCAATGCTTTATGAGGCTTAACCATATAATAGGTTTCCAACAAATCTAGTAGGATCCTTTTTATACTAAGATTTGCATAGGACTCAATGAAGATAATCACTGTAGATTACTAACTGGGTGTCCATAAAAATTACAACTGGGAATCTACAAGCATCTATCTTTCTGGAGTACGGCATGCATTCTGGGAAAGGTACACACTTATGTCACAATTATGTGCTAAATATCACATAAAACAGCATAATATATTTAAAGAATGCATTAAAGGGACTGTAAACACTTTTAGATTTTAATATAAATTATTTAGTTATGCAAAGTAAAACCAGTTTCATTATTGTTGCCCCATTTTAATGCAATTTTGAAAAATATAGATTTTCTAATTCTCAGCCTTGAAAAGTCTACTTTGTGCATTTCAAGTTCTAACACTGCTACATCACAAACACAAAACATAGCTTGCCAATGCCATCCTTAAAACTTTTATTGAAAGTATAAATAAAAATTCCAGAACTACTCTCGTTGAGCAGGTTTTATGGTCAAGACCAGCTTACGCATTTCAGACACGGCCCCCGCTACGTTTGTGGAATCTTGCTATTAAAAAACAAATTGCAGCAAGCAAGACCTTAATTTGTTTTAAAAACATTTACTCTTGGTTGATATCTTGTTCTTTAGAAAGACAATAGAAATGTCTTATAAGTACAAGTTGTTAATTGCCCATTTACTATTCTGTGGAATGTTTGTAACATTATTTATATATTCATAGTTGCCTATTAAACTGGGACTGTATAATATAAAAAGATCAAATAACATTAAGCAGACTAGAATACTTTGGAAATGAGTGAACACACTATAATGTGGACACTTGATCATCACACCTTTATGAGCTTGTTGGACATCCCATTCCAAAACCATTGGCATTATATACCTCTGCAACAATAACAGCACCAACTCTTCTGGGAAGGCTTTAAAAAAGATTATGGAGTGAGTCTGTTTGGATTTGTGCCCATTCAGTGAAAAGAGCATTTGTGAGGTCATGCACTGATGTTGGATGAGAAGGTCTGGCTCCCAAAAAGTGTTCCAAATAATCCCAAAGGTGTTCAATGGGACTAAGGTCAGGGCTCTGTGAGGGCCACTCTAGTTTCTCCACACCAAGCTCATTAAAAAAAATAATTGGTCATTACAAGCATTGAGAAAGGCTGCGTAGGCCGAAACATGTTTCCTCTGGGTTGTTTTTTTTTTTGCTTGTATTGTTTGTTTTGGTGGGCCCTCTATCCTTCATCCCCTCACCTGACACTGAGGATCCAGTTATAGACCAGGAAACAGAGAGGGTGAAACGTGAATTTGTAGCTTCCCTTACCCAAAATATTTTGTGGCAGTCACATACAGCATATCTTTTGTCTGTACTTGCTTTCCTTTTTTCTGCAAGCAGATTACTTGAGTTTGTGCTGCTATCGGAGGGATTCGGAAGTATTTATGTCCTGTTTGTAGCTCCGGAATTAACATTGTAATGGCTTCATTAAAAGTTACATTTTAGTAATAGTTTGGTACAATGATCCCCTTACATTTGTTCTTTTTCCTTCTACTTGTCATTTTTAAGAAGAATGTAGTAATTGTGTAATAGTTATTAACATGTTAGCAGGAACAGATCAAAATATTGTTTTCTAAGATGAATAATCCCTGACAGCTGTGGCCTATACCTCTGTAAATGATCACAAAGGACTGTGCAAGATTCACATAATTAAAGGGAGAGTAAAATCATAATTTAACTTTAATGGATTAGATAAAGCATGGAATTTCAAAAAAAACTTTCTAATATACTTCTGTTAACACTTTTGCATAGATCTCTTGGTATTCTTTGTTAAAAAGCAATCTTAGTGAGCACAGGAGCATGCACATGTCTTTAGCCATCTGCAGCATTGTTTGCAGCCTTATTTATATCATATGTTATGCATAGATACAAACATTGTGGCCATCAACTGGTAAAGGCACGTGCCCACTCCAAATCTGTCCGCTTACCTAGCATTACTCTTAACAAGGATATAAAGAAAACAAAGCAAATTTAGTAACAGAAGTAAATTAAAAAGTTGTTTTAAATTATGTGCTCTATCTGAATCATGTAAATGTAATTTTGATTTGATTTTTTACTATCCCTTTAAAGTTAAAGTACTGCAGTCCTCATCAGCTGTCAGTCACTTCTGGTTAAATAAAACAAATTCTCTTGCTGGCTTACAGAAAAAATATATAAAATCTGCCATCCTTTGGGTGATCCCTCAACAAATTATAAAAAGCATATACAAAAGAAAAGCAACAGCATTATGCCCAGAGTTGCAGCCAAAAGGGTATCAAGAAATATCCCCTCTCCACTGTGTTTTATACTTCAGAGAATTCACAGATTTGTAATGAAAAACACTTCCCTGTTTATTAATATTCAACAGCTTTAAATGAAGAAAAAGCAAAAGTGTATTCTGCTGGCTTCTTCCTACCCCCCCCCCCCCCCAAGTCACTTGTAACCAAGGTCATAAACACTTTGTCAGTTGCTGGGCATTCATAACATTTTATAACCACTATATTTATGCATTCTGTGCATGTCATTTAGGAGATAAAACTGCTACCAGGCCCTGGGGCAATACTGATGTATACTCCATCTCCAACTAGACTTCAAGGAGATGGCATCACAAGGAAGATTCTTCAATCAAGTAACCATGCAGTAACAAATTACAAGCCAATCACAACCAATAAAAATCTTTTGTATGGAATGCATGCTTCCTTCTGCACCCGTTTAGTAAGCGTTAGTTGTCTCTGTCTAATGCGCAAAATTAAAAGCGAAGCCTCATTAGCATTTTAAATGAGCTCCTAAATAATTGCTCAATGCCTGAAGCACCGGCACTGAGCTGCTCACTAAATAATAGCTGAGAAAATATATCAGCAGATGAATCAAGAAGAGGCAAATATGGTTGCAATGAGAAGGCATAAAAGAACAGTGTAACTAAGAATATTATGTGAATTTAGTGGATACCCAGAACCTCTTCAAATGATATCTGGGCACCAGGAAAGCCCTCAAGATAAACATTTGAACCTTGCCTCCTATGTCTTAAAACTACATAGTCCTTACCAGTGCATAATAAATCATGTATTTATGTAATCCAGTATTAACACAAAAAGGCTTAAAGGCAGAAACTTCAGGCTATAAAATAGGAATTGGCTAATTTAATTTGAAATACAGAAGTTAGCAAGTCTGATTTACAAAAAGATATGCAGCACAAAACAGAGAGATAGGAGTCCTGCTATTGCTGTTTTGTTTTAATAACGTAAATTTGCCAAACCCATGCATTACGGTGTATGTGAGGCTTAACTTTGGCCCAGCTGCTGGTTTTGAGAACCCTAAAGCTACAGCCATACTAACTGCTTGCTACCTGGTCAATGTCATCTCCTCTTAGCTTCCTGGGAACTAATTCACAGCTTTGCTGCTCCACCAGAGTTGGCTGAAAATTAAAGCCTGCGCTTAAAGGGACATAATACTCATATGCTAAATCACTTGAAACTGATGCAGCATAACTTTAAAAAGCTGACAGGTAAATATCACCTGAGCATCTCTATGTAAAAAAGGAAGATATTTACCTCACAATTTCCTCAGCTCAGCAGAGTAAGTTCTGTGTAAAAAGTTATACTCGGCTGCTCCCAGCTGCAGGTAAAAAAAATTAAAAAAAATGAAGAAATGAACAGCAGCCAATCAGCATCAGCAGTGCTGAGGTCATGAACTCTTACTGTGATCTCATGAGATTTGACTTAACTCTCATGAGATTTCATAGTAAGCTTCCTTTACCTGATTGGTGAAATAATATGAGAGTGCACGATGCTAGTCCCTTCAGATGTCCCAGGACAAACACACTAAAATGCTGCTTAGAAATCCTTTACAATGGGAGGTGGCTACTGAGGAACTTTTGAGGTAAAATATCTTTCTTTTTTACATAGAGATGTTCAGGTGATATTTTCTAATCAGCTTTTTACAGCTATGCTGCATCACTTTCAAGTGTTTAAACATTTGGGTATTATCGCCCTTTAATGCAGATGATACCCACTGGAGACATGCGCATCTGAGATTGCAGGGAAAAGAATAAGGTAAGTTTTAGGAAATCACTTGTATGCTTTAAATAATGCATCACCCCGAGTCCCTGCAGTGACAGCTTATTAACAGTATGAGTTTGTAATATAAAAAGTTTAATCATGTGCAGTGAAAAACTGTGCAATATACTTTTATTATTTATTTGTCCCTATTTTCCTGTATTTAACTCTGAAAATATTTTTTTTCTTAAATTCCACTGAGTTTCTATAAAGTAATGGGTACCTCTATCTCCTGTTGAGGACAATTAGTGACAGATTTAAAACCGTAAATAAGAGAGTATGCAAACAAGGCTGTGTGCAACATAACTATCTGATAGGGTTTCCACACAGTCTTGTTTGAACATATATAGTAAAATGTGTTATGTGACCTTTACTATAAGGTTATTTCCACTATAGAATATACCCCCAGCTTACAAAGCACATACAAAATAGGTTTATGAAAGCAATACATAAATCTTTGTACTTTCAGATGAAATTAATGCAATTGTCAGCAATACCAAGAAACCAGGTTTTCAGGTAAACAAGACAATTATTAGGTAAAGAAGAAGGCATAGTATAAATCAGGGGTTGACAACTCGTTTTAAAAACTATAGGAGCCAGACAGTGGTATTTGTATATAGATATATGGAAAACAGCCTAAAAAGTAAGGAGCCAGGGGTAAAACTCTAGGAATCAGAGACTCCCAGGCTACTGGGTTTGTCGAACCCTGGTATAAATCTTATTTTACTTTCAGATATTTTCAAAAACAGACAAAGTTTTCATTACTATAAAAAGGCAAATAACGCAGTGTTCTCCCCAAGACCTATTTAATAGCAAATCACCAGGCTGATTTTACTGATCAGCTGGCTAAAATTTAAGCCAATATAAATGTTTTCAATGTTTGCAAAAAATATTATTAAATTAATTTATGTTAAATTATGAAAGTAATTTATGCTTTGGATAGCTTAAAGTGAATGTAAATTTTGATGCTAAAGTGCCCGGTTTTTAAAAATTTGATTAAAAACAGGGGCACTTTAATTCATCAAAATTTACATTTCACTCCTGTTGTGAAGAAAAAAAACTTACCTTTTAAACTTCACAGCAGCTCCAGCTTCCTCCACCCGTTGCAAAGCCTCTTCCTGGGTCTAAAATGAGGAATCCGGCTTCCTCCAATCACAGTGTTGAATCAAACACTGATTCCCCTGGGGGGGAAGCTGTGATTGGAGGATGACCTATCCATCATTTCTGACATCAGAATGACTTGCGACGACAGGATGAAGCTGGAGCTGCTGTTAAGATTAAAAGGTAATTTTTTTTCACAACAGGAGTGAAATGTAAATTTTGATGAATTAAAGTGCCCCTGTTTTTAATCAAATGTTTAAAAACCGGGCACTTTAGCATCAAAATTTACATTCACTTTAACATTTATAAATAACAGAAAATTTTACAATATACACTGCGCTCACCCAGCTACTTTATAATGCCGCCAAGCTGGCAACATTTTCTGTGGAGAACCCTGAAACCAATCAAAGGCAACTAAACAGACGCATAAATATTCATTACACCACCTTTCCCTGGTAAAGTTTATTGTAAGACATACTGTTCTCATTTAAAAACAGATACACCACAAAAGAAATATCCTCTAAACTTGGAAGTGGATGCTTACACATTTCTTAAATACTTCAACTTCATGGCAGGCACACAGAACCCTATTTGTGTGAAATACTAAAGACAGATTAGTTGCTGAAAGACGTGCGGCCTGGTGCTGAAAGGAGACTACAAACAAGGAGGGTTTGTCAAAAGGCAGCTGTCCCGTATTAATAATATTAATAAGAAAAAGAAATGCAAACATTTTTTAGAATATAACGTCAGTGCTTACTGGGTGTTTCTGATATTTTGTTTAAATGAAAAGAGAACAAGTGGATAAGTAGCATTTTTCTGACACAAAGCGTCTCAAAGTATCCTCTTACATGAAAGGTTAACACAAATCTTGTGTTATATCATAACTAAGTATAATGATGTCAGCCTCATATACACCTAGGGGTGTCTGGGACTTTCCAGACAAGGGGCCACAGATGGCATATTTGTTCATTCACAGTAGACCTTTTTTTTTTAATCAACTGAACCAAACAGTTTACGCGCCTCTTAGACGGAATTATATATAAATAAATAAATAAAACTTTAATTGTAACATGGTATCACAAATTCTATTCCATTACGTTATTCCATTGATATACACACATATAATGTGCTGGTCCACTCAATGTCTTTCTGTGACTCTAATCAGAGTTGTTTTTCAGGTAAACTTATTTTCAGTAGCAAACATGTCACTGGAAACTGCAGCTAAACTTCAGATTGGCAGGAAATTGGCAATTTTGTCAGACAGCTACTGTCTAATCTCAGACAGCAGAGATGCAAGTAAAAGCCTCTGATCACAATGTAGAAGGAAGGGCATTAATAACCCCTGCTCTAAATAGCCAATAAATCTCACAATGTTTCTTAGGAATAGGTATCCCAGTTAAATCCTGTGTATCTACAGAGGACAAAAGCTTTATTTTTTAAGCTAGCCTTCAGTTCAGTATAAAAGCATTTAACCTCTGAAAGTTGTGCTAAACAGTGCTTCTTTGGTTAAAAAATAAATAAATGTTAAATCAAAGTAAATATAAAAAGACTGTGTAAAAAAGCAGCAAATAACTTGTTTATTGCAAAATTAGCATTTAATAATTCTCAGTGTAGTCCCAGCCCCCAGTGTTAGAAGTGCAGAGAATTATCAAAACCTAAATGTTTATTCTGTCAGTTCTGGGCATGAGCAAATCTGACTCCCTGGTATCTACTCTATTCATTAGCCTAGAAGTTTTGTGACATCAGGCTGAGATAAAAAAAAGTCCTTCAAATGCCTCATCCTCCTTGTAGGACTGTGACAGGAAGCACAAATGTAGTGTAAAAAAAATAAATAAAAGGTAATTAATTAAAATAAATATAAATAAAACCTACAATTATTACCTAAATAATTCCTATTTAAAACTAAATACTTACCTATAAAATAAACCCTAAACTAGCTACAATATAACTAATAATTACATTGTAGTTAGCTTAGGGTTTATTTTTATTTTACAGGCAAGTTTG
Source organism: Bombina bombina (assembly GCF_027579735.1). NCBI lineage: Eukaryota > Metazoa > Chordata > Amphibia > Anura > Bombinatoridae > Bombina > Bombina bombina. The sequence continues at coordinate 89,749,609 of NC_069506.1, read as the reverse complement.
TATTTATTTTAACTAGGTAGAATAGTTACTAAATAGTTATTAACTATTTAATAAACTACCTAGCTAAAATAAATACAAATTTACCTGTAAAATAAAACCTAACCTAAGTTACACTAACACCTAACCCTACAATTAAATAAATTATCTAAATTAAATACAATTAAATAAAATTAGCTAAATTACAAAAAAAACAACACTAAATTACAGAAAATAAAAAACTAATTACAAGATCTTTAAACTAATTACACCTAATCTAATAGCCCTAACAACCCCCCAACAGTAAAACCCATCACCCACACAACCAACCCCCCAAATAAAACCCTAACTAAAAAAAAACTAAGCTCCCCATTGCCCTGAAAAGGGCATTTGGATGGGCATCGCCCTTAAAAGGGCATTTAGCTCTATTGCGGCCCAAAGCCCTAACCTAAAAAAAGAGCTCTTTCACCTGTAAAAAAAAATTACAAACAACCCCCCCCCCCCCAACTAAAAAAACCTAAGTTCAATCCTATTGGTTGATCCATTCTATTGGTTGATCCAATCAGAAAATAGGATTGAGCTTGCATTCAATTGGCTGATTGCATCAGCCAACAGGATTGAAGTAGGATTTTTTCTACCTTAATTCCGATTGGCTGATAGAATTCTATCAGCCAATCGGAATCTAAGGGACGCCATCTTGGATGACGTCACTTAAAGGTACATTCATATTAGAAGAAGATGTCTTTGGAAGAGGATGCTCTGCACCGGATGTCTTGAAGATGGACCTGCTCCACGCCGGAAGGATGAAGATAGAAGATGCCGTCTGGATGAAGACTTCTGCCCATCTGGAGGACCACTTCTGCCGGCTTCGTTGAGGACATCTTGCTGCTTGGACGAAGACTTCTCCCGGTAAGTGAATCTTCGGGGGTTAGTGTTAGGATTTTTTTAAGGGTGTATTGGGTGGGTTTTATTTTTAGGTTAGGGCTTTGGGCAGCAATAGAGCTAAATGCCCTTTTAAGGGCAATGCCCATCCAAATGCCCTTTTCAGGGCAATAGGGAGCTTAGGTTTTCTTAGTTAGGGTTATATTTGGGGGGTTGGTTGTGTGGGTGGTGGGTTTTACTGTTGGGGGGGTTGTTCGTATTTTTTTTACAGGTAAAAAAGAGCTGATTTATTTTGTGCAATGCCCCGCAAAAGGCCCTTTTAAGGGCTATTAATAGTTTAGTTTAGGTTAGGGTTTTTTATTTTGGGGGGGCTTTTTTATTTTTATAGGGCTATTGGATTAGGTGTAATTAGTTTAAATATCTTGTAATTTGTTTTTTATTTTCTGTAATTTAGTGTTTGTTTCTTGTAATTTAGCTAATTTTATTTAATTTATTTAATTGTATTTAATTTAGGGAATTTATTTAATTGTAGTGTTAGGTGTTAGTGTAACTTAGGTTAGGTTTTATTTTACAGGTAAATTTGTATTTATTTTAGCTAGGTAGTTATTAAATAGTTAATAACTATTTAGTAACTATTCTACCTAGTAAAAATAAATACAAACTTGCCTGTAAAATAAAAATAAACCCTAAGCTAGCTACACTGCAACTATAAGTTATATTGTAGCTAGCTTAGGGTTTATTTTATAGGTAAGTATTTAGTTTTAAATAGGAATAATTTAGTTAATGATAGGAATTTTATTTACATTTATTTAAATTATATTTAAGTTAGGGGGTGTTAGGGTTAGACTTAGGAATTAATACATTTAGAATAGTGGTGGCGACGTTGGGGGCGGCAGATTAGGGGTTAATAAGTGTAGGTTGGTTGTTTGCGACATTGGGGGCGACAGATTAGGGGTTATTAAATATAATGTAGGCGATGTTGGGGGCAGCAGATTAGGGGTTAATATAATGTAGGTGACGGCGATGTCCGGAGCAGCAGATTAGGGGTTAATAAGTGTAAGATTAGGGGTGTTTAGACTCAGGGTTCATGTTAGATGTAAACATAAAATGTGTTTCCCCATAGGAATCAATGAGGCTGCGTTACTGAGATTCACGCTGCTTTTTGGCAGGTGTTAGACTTTTTCTCAGCCGGCTCTCCCCATTGATGTCTATGGGGGAAATTGTGCATGAGCACGTATAACAAGCTCACCGCTGACTTAAGCAGCGCTGGTATTGGAGTGCGGTATGGAGCTCAATTTTGCTCTACGCTCACTTCTTGCCTTTTAACGCCAGGTTTGTAAAAACCTGTAATACCAGCGCTGCAAGTGAGCGGTGAGAAAAAATTGCACGTTAGCACCTCAGAGCACATAACGCAAGACTCGTAATCTAGCCGTATGTGTTTAACACAATGGAAACTCACAGCATATGATTCTATCCTACTACTCATAACATAACATAAAATGGTCTATCTAAAACACTGAAGCCCTGTGCTGAGGCAGCTGTACAAGTGGAAAGCTTCTGTGCACCTGTGTTTGTAAAATCTGCCTCATTTGGCAGAGCTTGTGGAAAAGGAAGGGCACACTGAAAATGTAATTAAAAAATAAATAATTCACGAAAAGGAGAAAAAGTTCTAACTTTTTTGTAATAAAATAAACCATTGTGTGAGTGCTTTATAGCTGTTTACATTCTAGCTTAGTAGTTACAAAAGGCAAGTTAAAGGTGTGCACATTAAATCTGGCTATTTCATTGGTCATATGGAATAGGCAGTCTATGAGAGTTATCATAAGGTTAAACGTTCAGGAAATATTGTCCATTGTCCACTTCAGTAAGGGCCAAGAGTTACTAATCCAGGTTATCTTTATGTATGATTACAAAACAACACTGGAATAATCCTAATTACATCTGAAAGCATTTTATTAGCAAATACAGTATTAGAGTCTAATTAAGCGCTGCATTGCAAAATATCTATAGAAAATTTATAAAAATGTCAAATCATTTTAAAAAAAAAACAAAAAAACAATTTACAGGTCTGCACACAGAGAGCAGTTCATGGACACACTACTTGAAATTTGTTCTTGGTCTTAAAGGGATACTAAACCCATTTTTTTTTTCTTTCATGATTCCGACAGAGCATGCAATTTTAAACAACTTTGTATTTTACACCTATTATACATTTGCCTTCGTCCTCTTGTTAGCTTTAGATTCCTGCTTTTTTAAATAAAGATAAGTAGCCGGCCTATTTTTGATTTAGCACCCTGGATATTGCTTGCTGATTGGTGGCTACATTTAGCCACCAATCAGGAAGCACAACACAGGTGCTGAACCAAAAATGGGCCGGCTCCTAAGCTTACATTCTTGCTTTTCAAATAATGATCTCAAGAGAATGAAGAAAAATTGATAATAGGAGTAAATTAGAAAGTTGCTCAAAATTGCATGCTCTGTCTGAATCATGAAATAAAAATTTGGGTTTGTTATCCCTTTAACTAGTGTGGTGAATTAGGGACAGATATAAATGGCCTTGCACTCTTACATGTCAGATACATTTCCCCTATTCTGTGGTTTATGAGAAGTGGCGCAAAGTCTGTATGCACCCTCAGAGCAAGCCACATTATTGAGAAAACTAGGAATTAGTTTATAGTTAAAACAAGAAAAATAGAAAATGTTATGAGCCAAAAAGTAACATTTTAGGATCCCCAGCTCACTAAATTTGTTAAACTCTAGTTAAAGGGACATAATACTCATATGCTAAATTACTTGGAAGTGATGCAGCATAACTGTAAAAAGCTGACAAAAATATCACCAGAACATCTCTTTGTAAAAAAGGAAGTTATTTTACCTCACAATTTCTTCAGCTCACCATAGTAAGTGCTCTGTGAATAGTTATACTTCAGCTGCTGTCACGCTGCAAGTTGAAAAAAAAAAAAAAGTAGGCAATCCGCTTTGGCAGTACTAACTAAGGTCATGCATTGCTCTGATGTGACCTCATGAAATTTCAGTGAAATATCATAAGATTTCACAGTAAACGTCCTTAAACTGAATAGGAAAATAACATGACTGTGCCTTCACATGCCAGATGTACTCCTGGGACTAGCATTCTGATTCGCTGCTTAAAGTCTCTATACAGTGGGCTGTGAATACCAGAACATTTTTATGTAAAATATTTTTCATTTTTTTTTAAATAGAGATGTTCCGGTGATATTTTCTAGTCAGCTTTTTACAGCTATGCTGCATCATTTTTAAGTGTTTCAACATTTGGGTATCATGTCCCTTTAAGAAAACTTAGGAATCAGTCCCAGAGGACGGCAAAACTAGTAATGTGGCAGCATGAGGTTAAAGACCAAAAAACAATCATGTACAATGTATCAATATTCCACTACAAACAAAAGAATAACCTTAACTAGCTACACTCAGTTGAAATAAAGTATTTTTTCTTTGTGCATCTAAAAGGAAAGCATTTTTAAATGGATGTTTCTGTACTAACAAAACACCACTATTTTTTATACTTGTAAGATGTCTCATTGTTCACCAATACAGCTTGGGAGGTTTGTTTATCAGAAACAGAAAGGTCCAGCTGCAGGAAATAAAATCACATTCTTTATTTCTCCATAGGGGTCAAGGTGAAACAGAACGGAGTCTTAGTTCTGCTGATTTTATATCCTGTGGCTGGACTTGTATGTTTTTTGTACACGAGGGACTGGCCATCCATGTCCATGCCTGCAGGTGTGGAGGTGCTGCCCAAATCACTCTACTAATAAATGAGTTTTGCTTCTCAGCCAGTAAGCTTCTATTGCATAGACTAATGGTTTCCACCGTGTGAGGCGGACCTCCCCCCGGGGGGGGGCGCTAGAGCACATAAGGGGAGGCATGGGAGCAGTAACACTTCTCACTATACTTTGGAAACCACAAGAGGCAGCTGAGTTTGGCAAAACATAGAATGTTTTTTAAGAACAAATGACACTTGTGGTGGAATAAGGCCAAGGGGCGGGATGTAGGTGAAAAAAAGGCACCGAGATTGAAGGGCATAGACTGATACTGCACATACAAGCTCTGTTAGCCTAAAACATGAAAGGAATGTCAATTTTCAAGACACAAAAAATGTGTACTCCACATCTAATCACCCTCAATTTGTCTTATTTTAGGTACTTTAACTTTTATGGGTGTAGTGGCGACCCCTTTAATACTTGGAAGGTTTTATTATTTGGTAAATAATTCAAATCTGCCCAATGGATGTATTAATTTTGGATTTATGTGAAGAGGCTAAGTAGCATTGTGCATCAATTTATAAATCTGTTGTTGCCACACACTGAGGTGCTAGCCAGCATATCATGTTTTCACATGGCAATCTTACTATAGTGCTACCTGTTATATTAATTCATACAACAGAACTATTGAACATTTATGTTTGTTATTGCAGGATAGACAGCTCTCAAGCCATAAGCACAAGTAAAAGCATTTATTTTCAGATAAAAGATTAATTAATGCAAATAAGAGCAAGAACCTGTGTGTGCTGCTCAGGATTCCACCTATGTAATGTTCAGCCTCCCGCTTAATCCTTTTCCCCTCATTTAATGCTCAGTGGAAGGAGATGACTTCACTCCTGCTCTCTTTCAAATTTAACAGAGCACATCTCAGCTGGGAGTCACAAAGTGACACACACGAGATAGCTCAGAATCTCTTTCCTACAAGCACTTGTAGGGTATAGAGACGATGGCAGCAAAAAAAAAAAAAAAAATGTCATTGATGTGATTAGGGTTGCACCGATACCATTTTTTTATGACCGAGTACAAGTACCGATACTTGTTTTCAAATACTCGCCAATACCAATTACCGATACTTTTTTTTTTTAATGTCATGTGACATTTTACCAAGCACAATACAGTAATAATAATAATTATTTAAGATTCCTTCTTTATAATTATAAAGGCTTGTAATTCAAAAGACATTCTGAAATAATAAAACAGTTTTATTTGTCACAAAGTTCACTGAACATGTTTATAAATAAAAAATATTACAATCTAAAATATTAAATTTAAAGGGGTGATGCAATTGGGTTGTAGGGCTGTTATATAACATCAATCTGACTTTTGTATGGAGGTTCGACTCTAAGTGGAACAGTCTTTCACTTTCCACACTACTGCATGAGACAGACAGATATTTTTGGGCCATTTTAGCCAGAGCTGAAAATCTGTTTATTAACTGCCCAGTACTTCAGGGGTTTGTCTGAACGAGGTACAGTGATCTCTCCTACAATAATACAAATAACATCAATCTGTATTGGCAGAACAGTAGTAAACAATTTTTAGTTTAGTCTCCACTCCAGTTTAAAATTAAATGGGAACATGCAGTTTGAAAAAACGCCACAAGATAGCATATGGGTAGGAAGTGGAGGTATCGGTTTAAGCATTGGTACATTTGCACAAGTACTTGGTATCGGTGCAACCCTAGATGTGATGGTTCAGATGCATTAAAACCGGTCATGACACAAAGCTATTGTGATCTGCAAAGGACTTTATTTGTAAATCAAAACTTCTATGATAAGCTGCAAAATATCTGTAAAATGCTACTTAAAGGGACACTTAACACTAAATAAATGCTAGATAGAATGATGCAGTCAAATAAAAGATTAGTCTGAGAACATGTAGATGCATTTTTATTTTAAGTTTAATTGGTTTTTTAAATACTGACAATAAGTGTTAAGTTTTAGATTCTATAAAACAATGGGAGCAGCCATGTTGTAGGTTACCTTCTCTGCTGTTGCCAATTAGGAACAGTTATAAATAGGTCACTACCGTGTGCAGCTAATGGCAGTGTGGGATATTAGTGAACTTCTACTTCTGTACTATTGTTCACTACACAAAAGATCCACTACCACAGTGCACATTGGCAGACTGGGACAAGTCTTTAGCAAAATAAGGATGGCTGGTCACTTCATTCTAAACTTACTAGCCAGGACTAGTAAAAAAAAAAAAAAATTCAGCTGTGCATGTGTCAGATTTATTGGAGAAAAAAAAACGACTTTAAAATTAATGTTTTCATAAATTATTCAAGGCATTTATATTACGCTATTGTAAAATAAAAATAAAAATTCCAAATACAATTAACAAAACAATTGATATACAAGGTAAAAAAGTTAGAAGAATAAAGAGTCATAGTGAAAAAAGACCCTGCTCTAATTTTTGGAGCATATTAATTTAAAAGCAGCAACCCTGCAAATCTGAGTTTAACCACCGCTATGTTAAACACATGGGTAAAATACCTCTTGGGAGCCCCAGAAAACTGCTGGTCCCATGCGAAAATTGCTGTTGAGCCAATCAGCAGTGGCAGTTGCATGACCCAGTAGTTCTCTGTGGCTCCCCAGTGGAACTTTAAAGGGACAGTATACTATAAAATAGTTTTTCCTTTAATGTGTTTCCAATTACTTTTTTTTTACCAGCTGCAGGGTATAAAATGTATGAGATTTGCTTTTTTAAGGCATATTTGTGTATATGAATTAGCTGATTTTGTGTTTTGAAGGCACAACCTAATAACATGGGTTGAGCTTGTAGGTATAATCAGATCTCATTACTGTATCACGTTGTGTACATATACATGCTTCTTTATCTTATCAACAGAAAAAAATCGGCACAACAGAACCAAATGAAAACACAGGTTTATTTGTTAAAAAAAACAACCTAGAAAGACATGGACAGGTGGGTAGGCTGACGCGTTTCGCTCCCCCTAGTGGCGCTTCATCAAAGACTTGATTACAGTGTACAACATCCATCTTTAAATAAGGCTCCAATTGCCCACACATTTGCCAATACATAGCAAAATTAAAGGTACATACAGACAACTTTAAAAACAAAAGATAATACACATAATCTACATTGTTATCATACCAGTATTCTACATTTTAATGGCGCTAAAGAACATATTTTGGCATACGTTGGTAGGAGCATAATAAACTGTAATCATATTACATATTGTTTAATTTATTAAAAACGGAACGCCTTTTGGAATATATATATATATATATATATATATATATGTGTGTGTGTGTCATTACAAAGGGAGAAGCCATACATTACATTGTTTACACATAGTGAGTAACAAATATCCAATTACCCTAATACTAATGTCCCAAACTGTTAACGGCTTGATTGGCTGAACAATAACAGAATTTATGCTTACCTGATAAATTACTTTCTCCAACGGTGTGTCCGGTCCACGGCGTCATCCATAACTTGTGGGATATTCTCCTCCCCCACAGGGAAAGGCAAGGAGAGCACACAGCAAGAGCTGTCCATATAGTCCCTCCCAGGCTCCGCCCCCCCAGTCATTCGACCGACGGTTAGGAGAAAAAAAGGAGAAACTATAGGGTGCCGTGGTGACTGTAGTGTATAGAGAGAGAAATTTTTCAAACCTGATTAAAAAAACAGGGCGGGCCGTGGACCGGACACACCGTTGGAGAAAGTAATTTATCAGGTAAGCATAAATTCTGTTTTCTCCAACATTGGTGTGTCCGGTCCACGGCGTCATCCATAACTTGTGGCAACCAATACCAAAGCTTTAGGACACGGATGAAGGGAGGGAGCAAATCAGGTTACCTAAACAGAAGGCACCACGGCTTGCAAAACCTTTCTCCCAAAAATAGCCTCCGAAGAAGCAAAAAGTATCAAATTTGTAGAATTTGGCAAAAGTGTGCAGAGAAGACCAAGTTGCTGCCTCACATATCTGATCAACAGAAGCCTCGTTCTTGAAGGCCCATGTGGAAGCCACAGCCCTAGTAGAGTGAGCTGTGATTCGTTCAGGAGGCTGCCGTCCGGCAGTCTCATAAGCCAATCGGATAATGCTTTTCAGCCAGAAAGAAAGAGAGGTAGCAGTAGCTTTTTGTCCTCTCCTCTTACCAGAATAAACGACAAACAAAAAACATAATTTATGTAAGAACTTACCTGATAAATTCATTTCTTTCATATTAACAAGAGTCCATGAGCTAGTGACGTATGGGATATACATTCCTACCAGGAGGGGCAAAGTTTCCCAAACCTTAAAATGCCTATAAATACACCCCTCACCACACCCACAAATCAGTTTAACGAATAGCCAAGAAGTGGGGTGATAAGAAAAAAAGTGCGAAGCATATAAAATAAGGAATTGGAATAATTGTGCTTTATACAAAAAAATCATAACCACCCCAAAAAAGGGTGGGCCTCATGGACTCTTGTTAATATGAAAGAAATGAATTTATCAGGTAAGTTCTTACATAAATTATGTTTTCTTTCATGTAATTAACAAGAGTCCATGAGCTTGTGACGTATGGGATAATGACTACCCAAGATGTGGATCTTTCCACACAAGAGTCACTAGAGAGGGAGGGATAAAATAAAGACAGCCAATTCCTGCTGAAAATAATCCACACCCAAAATAAAGTTTAACAAAAAACATAAGCAGAAGATTCAAACTGAAACCGCTGCCTGAAGTACTTTTCTACCAAAAACTGCTTCAGAAGAAGAAAATACATCAAAATGGTAGAATTTAGTAAAAGTATGCAAAGAGAACCAAGTTGCTGCTTTGCAGATCTGGTCAACCGAAGCTTCATTCCTAAACGCCCAGGAAGTAGATACTGACCTAGTAGAATGAGCTGTAATTCTCTGAGGCGGAATTTTACCCGACTCAACATAGGCAAGATGAATTAAAGATTTCAACCAAGATGCCAAAGAAATGGCAGAAGCTTTCTGGCCTTTCCTAGAACCGGAAAAGATAACAAATAGACTAGAAGTCTTACAGAAAGATTTCGTAGCTTCAACATAATATTTCAAAGCTCTAACAACATCCAAAGAATGCAACGATTTCTCCTTAGAATTCTTAGGATTAGGACATAATGAAGGAACCACAATTTCTCTACTAATGTTGTTGGAATTCACAACTTTAGGTAAAAATTCAAAAGAAGTTCGCAACACTGCCTTATCCTGATGAAGAATCAGAAAAGGAGACTCATAAGAAAGAGCAGATAATTCAGAAACTCTTCTGGCAGAAGAGATGGCCAAAAAGGAACAAAACTTTCCAAGAAAGTAATTAATATCCAATGAATGCATAGGTTCAAATGGAGGAGCTTGAAGAGCCCCCAGAACCAAATTCAAACTCCAAGGAGGAGAAATTGACTTAATGACAGGCTTTATACAAACCAAAGCTTGTACAAAACAATGAATATCAGGAAGAATAGCAATCTTTCTGTGAAAAAGAACAGAAAGAGCAGAGATTTGACCTTTCAAGGAACTTGCGGACAAACCCTTATCTAAACCATCCTGAAGAAATTGTAATATTCTCGGTATTCTAAAAGAATGCCAAGAAAAATGATGAGAAAGACACCAAGAAATATAAGTCTTCCAGACTCTATAATATATCTCTCTGGATACAGATGTACGAGCCTGTAACATAGTATTAATCACAGAGTCAGAGAAACCTCTTTGACCAAGAATCAAGCGTTCAATCTCCATACCTTTAAATTTAAGGATTTCAGATCCTGATGGAAAAAAGGACCTTGAGACAAAAGGTCTGGTCTTAACGGAAGAGTCCACGGTTGGCAAGAGGCCATCCGGACAAGATCCGCATACCAAAACCTGTGAGGCCATGCCGGAGCTACCAGCAGAACAAACGAGCATTCCTTCAGAATCTTGGAGATTACTCTTGGAAGAAGAACTAGAGGCGGAAAGATATAGGCAGGATGAAACTTCCAAGGAAGTGAAAATGCATCCACTGCCTCCGCCTGAGGATCCCGGGAACTGGACAGATACCTGGGAAGTTTCTTGTTTAGATGAGAAGCCATCAGAACTATTTCTGGAAGTTCCCACATTTGAACAATCTGAAGAAATACCTCTGGGTGAAGAGACCATTCGCCCGGATGCAACGTTTGGCGACTGAGATAATCCGCTTTCCAATTGTCCATACCTGGGATATGAACCGCAGAGATTAGACAGGAGCTGGATTCCGCCCAAACCAAAATTCGAGATACTTCTTTCATAGCCAGAGGACTGTGAGTCCCTCCTTGATGATTGATGTATGCCACAGTTGTGACAATGTCTTATCTGAAAACAATGAACAACTCTCTCTTCAGAAGAGGCCAAGACTGAAGAGCTCTGAAAATTGCACGGGGTTCCAAAATATTGATCGGAAATCTCACCTCCTGAGATCCCCAAACCCCTTGTGCCGTCAGATACCCCCACACAGCTCCCCAACCTGTAAGACTCGTATCTGTTGAGATTATAGTCCAGGTCGGAAGAACAAAGAAGCCCCCTGAACTAAACGATGGTGATCTGTCCACCATGTCAGAGAGTGTCGTAAAATCGGTTTAAAGATATTAATTGAGATATCTTTGAGTAATCCCTGCACCATTGGTTCAGCATACAGAGCTGAAGAGGTCGCATGTGAAAACGAGCAAAGGAGATCGCATCTGATGCGGCAGTCCTAAGATCCAACATTTCCATGCATAAGGCTACCAAAGGGAATGATTGTGACTGAAGGTTTTGACAAGCTGATATCAATGTTAAACTTCTCTTGTCTGACAAGGACAGAGTCATAGACACTGAATTTATCTAGAAACCTAAAAAGGTTACCCTTGTCTGAGGAATCAAAAAACTGATTGGAAAATTGATCCTCCAACCATGAACTTGAAGAAACAACACAAGTCGATTCATATGAGATTCTTCGAAAATGAGAAGACTGAGCAAGTACCAAGATATCGTCCAAATAAGGAAATACCAAAACCCTATTCTCTGATTACAGAAAGAAGGGCACCGAGAACCTTTGAAAAAAATTCTTGGAACTGAGGCTAGGCCAAATAGTAGAGCCACAAAACTGGTAATGCTTGTCTAAAAAGAGAATCTCAGACACTAAAAATGATCTGGATGAATCGGAATATGCAGATACACATCCTGAAAATCTATTGTAGACATATAATGCCCTTGCTAAACAAAAGGCAGGATAGTCCTACAGTAACCATCTTGAATGTTGGTATCCTAACATAACGATTCAATAATGATAGATCCAGAACTGGTCTGAAGGAATTGACCTTCTTTGGTACAATGAAGAGATAAAATAAAACCCCAGCCCCTGTTCCAGAACTGGAACTGGCATAAATACTCCAGCCAACTCTAGATCTGAAACACATTTCAGAAATACTGAGCCTTGCTGTGTCAATTGGGACACGGGAAAGAAAAGAATCTCTTAGCAGGAGGCCTTAACTTGAAGCCAATTCTGTACCTTTCTGAAACAATGTTTCTGAAACCAGAGATTAAGAACGGAATTGATCCAAATTTCTTTGAAGAAAACGTAATCTGCCCCATACCAGCTGAGCTGGAATAAGGGCCGCACCTTCATAGGTACTTAGGAGCTGGCTATAGGATTCTATAAGGCTTGGATATATTCCAAACTGGAAATAGTTTCCAAACTGATACCGCTCCTGAGGATGAAGGATCAGGCTTTTGTTCCTTGTTGTGAGGAAAGGAACGAAATGATTATTTACCCTGGAAAGAAAGGGAAAGCAAAGTTGACTTAGAAGACATGTCAGCATTCCAAGTTTAATCCATAAAGCTTTTCTAGCTAAAATAGCTAGAGACATATACCTGACATCAACTCTAATGATATCAAAAGATGGTATCACCAATAAAATTATTAGCATGTTATAGAATAATAATAATGCTATAAAATTATGATCTGTTACTTGTTGCGCTAAAGCTTCTAACCAAAAAAGTTGAAGCTGCAACAACATCCGCTAAAAAATATAGCAGGTCTAAGAAGATTACCTGAACATAAGTAAGCTTTTCTTAGAAAGGATTCAATTTTCCTATCTAAAGGATCCTTAAATGAAGTACTAACTGCCATAGGAATAGTAGTACATTAGCAGGAGTAGAGACAGCCCCATAACCTTAGGGATTTTTGTCCCAACAAACTCTAATCTGTCAGATGGCACAGGATATAATTTGCTTAAACGTCTAGAAGGAGTAAATAAATTACCCAAATTATTCCATTCCCTGGAAATTACTTCAGAAATAGCATCAGGGAGATAAAACACTTCTGGAATAACTACAGGAGATTTAAAAACCTTATTTAAACGTTTACATTTAGTATCAAGAGGACCAGAATCCTCTATTTCTAATGCAAATAACACTTCTTTAAGTAAAGAACGAATAAATTCCATCTTGAACAAATACAAAGATTTATCAGCATCAACCTCTGAGACAGAAACCTCTGAACCAGAAGAACCATTATCAGTATCAGAATGATGATGTTCATTTAAAAATTCATCTGAAAAAAAAAGAGAAGTTTTAAAAGACTTTTATGTATACTAGAAGGAGAAATAACAGACATAGCCTTCTTAATGGATTTAAAAAAAATAAAATCTCTTATGTTATCAGGAACACTCTGAAAATTAGATGTTGACGGACAGCAACAGGTAATGTAACAGTACTAAAGGAAATTTTATCTGCATTAATAAGTTTGACATGACATGCAATACAAATAACAGCTGGAGAAACAGATACCAAAAGTTTATAGCAGACTTAGCTTGGTAGCTCCAGCACTGTGCAGTGATTTTCCTGTAGTAACTTCTGACTCAGTTGCAACGTGGAACCTCTTGCAATATGTAAAAGAAAAAAACAACATATAAAGCAAAATTGATCAAATTCCTTAAATGACAGTTTCAGGAATGGGAAAAAAATGCCAGTGAACAAGCTTCTAGCAACCAGAAGCAATAAATAATGAGACTTAAATAATGTGGAGACAAAAATGACGCCCATATTTTTTAGCGCCAAAAAAGACGCCCACATTATTTGGCGCCTAAATGCTTTTGGCGCCAAAAATGACGCCACATCCGGAACGCCGACATTTTTGACGCAAAATAACGTCAAAAAATGACGCAACTTCCGGCGACACGTATGACGCCGGAAACAGAAAAGAATTTTTGCGCCAAAAAAGTCCGCGCCAAGAATGACGCAATAAAATGAAGCATTTTCAGCCCCCGCGAGCCTAACAGCCCACAGGGAAAAAAGTCAAATTTTTGAGGTAAGAAAAAATATGATAATTCAATGCATAATCCCAAATATGAAACTGACTGTCTGGAAATAAGGAAAGTTGAACATTCTGAGTCAAGGCAAATAAATGTTTGAATACATATATTTAGAACTTTATAAATAAAGTGCCCAACCATAGCTTAGAGTGTCACAGAAAATAAGACTTACTTACCCCAGGACACTCATCTACATGTTTGTAGAAAGCCAAACCAGTACTGAAACGAGAATCAGTAGAGGAAATGGTAAATATAAGAGTATATCGTCGATCTGAAAAGGGAGGTAAGAGATGAATCTCTACGACCGATAACAGAGAACCTTATGAAATAGACCCCGTAGAAGGAGATCACTGCATTCAATAGGCAATACTCTCTTCACATCCCTCTGACATTCACTGCACGCTGAGAGGAAAACCGGGCTCCAACTTGCTGCGGAGCGCATATCAACGTAGAATCTAGCACAAACTTACTTCACCACCTCCCTTGGAGGCAAAGTTTGTAAAACTGATTTGTGGGTGTGGTGAGGGGTGTATTTATAGGCATTTTAAGGTTTGGGAAACTTTGCCCCTCCTGGTAGGAATGTATATCCCATACGTCACTAGCTCATGGACTCTTGTTAATTACATGAAAGAAAAGAAGTTTTGTCTGAAATCCTTTGTTGCTTCTAAATAGAACTTTAAAGCACGGACTACATCTAAATGGTGTAACAAATGTTCCTTCTATGAAACTGGATTCGGACACAAAGAAGGGACAACTATTTCCTGGTTAATATTCTTGTTGGAAACAACTTTTGGAAGAAAACCAGGCTTGGTACGCAAAACAACCTTATCTGAATGGAACACCAGATAGGGTGGATCACACTGCAAAGCAGATAGTTCAGAAACTCTATCTATGGAATGTAAAGGTTTAAATGGAACCCCTTGAAGACCTTAAAATACTAAATTTAGACTTCAGGGAGGAGTCAAAGGTCTGTAAACAGGTTTGATTCTGACCAAAGCCTGTACAAAAGCTTGTACATCTGGCACAGCTGCCAGTCGTCTGTGTAACAAGACAGATAAAGCAGATCTCTGTCCTTTTAGAGAACTCGCTGACAATCCCTTATCCAAACCTTCTTGTTAGAAAGGAGAGGATCCTGGGAATATTAATCCATGAGAATCCCTTGGATTCACACCAACAGATATATCCTTTCCATATTTTATGGTAAATCCTTCTAGTCACAGGTTTTCTGGCTTGGACCAGAGTATCTACCACTGAATCTGAAAACCCGCGCTTGGATAAAATCAAGCGTTCAATTTCCAAGCAGTCAGCTGGAGAGAAACTAGATTTGGATGTTCGAATGGACCTTGCACTAGAAGATCCTGTCTCAAAGGTAGCTTCCATGGTGGAGCCGATGACATATTCACCAGGTCTGCATACCAAGTCCTGCGTGGCCACGCAGGAGCTATCAGAATCACTGAGGCCTTCTCCTGTTTGATCTTGGCTACAAGCCTGGGAAGGAGAGGGAACGGTGGAAATGCATAAGCTAGGTTGAACGACCAAGGCGTCACTAATGCATCCACTAGAGTCGCCTTGGGATCCCTGGATCTGGACCCGTAGCAAGGAACCTTGAAGTTCTGACGAGACGCCATCAGATCCATGTCTGGAATGTCCCATAATTGAGTCAACTGGGCAAAAACCTCCGGGTGGAGTTCCCACTCCCCCGGATGGAAAGTCTGACGACTCAGATAATCCGCCTCCCAGTTGTCTACTCCTGGGATGTGAATTGCAGATAGATGGCAGGAGTGATCCTCCGCCCATTTGATGATCTTGGATACCTCTCTCATCGCCAAGGAACTCTTTGTTCCTCCCTGATGGTTGATGTAAGCTACAGTCGTCATGTTGTCTGACTGGAATCTTATGAATCCGGCCTTCGCTAGTTGAGGCCAAGCCCGGAGAGCATTGAATATCGCTCTCAGTTCCAGGATGTTTATCGGGAGAAGAGACTCTTCCCGAGACCATAGACCCTGAGCTTTCAGGGAATCCCAGACCGCGCCCCAGCCTAATAGACTGGCGTCGGTCGTGACAATGACCCACTCTGGTCTGCGGAAACTCATTCCCTGAGACAGGTGATCCTGTGACAACCACCAACGGAGTGAGTCTCTGGTCATCTGGTCTACTTGAATCTTTGGAGACAAGTCTGTATAGTCCCCATTCCACTGCTTGAGCATGCACAGTTGTAATGGTCTTAGATGAATTTGAGCAAAAGGAACTATGTCCATTGCTGCAACCATCAACCCTACTACTACCATGCACTGAGCTATGGAAGGCTGCAGAATAGAGTGAAGAACTTGACAAGCTTTAGAAGCTTTGACTTTCTGACTTTTGTCAGGAAGATCTTCATTTTTAAAGAATCTATTATCATTCCCAAGAAGGGAACTCTTGTCGACGGAGACAGGTAACTCTTTTCTACGTTCACCTTCCACCCGTGAGATATGAGAAAGGCTAGAACAATGTCTGTATGAGCCTTTGCTTTGGAAAGAGACGACGTTTGGATTAGAATGGCGTCCAGATAAGGTGCCACTGCAATACCCCTTGGTCTTAGAACCTCTAGAAGGGACCCTAGCACCTTTGTGAAAATCCTTGGATGATCTTTGTGGATAGGAATATGTAGATACGCATCCTTTAAATCCACGGTAGTCATAAATTGACCCTCCTGGATTGTAGATAAAATTGTTCGAATGGTTTCCATTTGAACGATGGAACTCTGAGAAATTTGTTTAGAATTTTTAAATCCAGAATTGGTCTGAAAATTCCCTCTTTTTTGGGAACTACAAACAGATTTGAATAAAAACCCCCGACCTTGTTCCACAGTTGTAACTGGGTGTATCACTCCCATCTTTAACAGGTCTTCTACACAATGTAAGAATGCCTGTCTCTTTATTTGGTTTGAAGATAAGTTAGACATGTGGAACCTTCCCCTTGAGGGTAGTTCCTTGAACTCCAGAAGAAAACCCTGAGAGACTATTTCTAGTGTCCAGGGATCCTGAACATCTCTTGCCTAAGCCTGAGCAAAGAGAGAGAGTCTGCCCCCTACTAGATCCGGTCCCGGATCGGGGGCTACCCCTTCATGCTGTTTTGGTAGCAGCAGCAGGCTTCTTGGCCTGTTTACCCTTGTTCCAGCCTTGCATTGATTTCCAAGCTGGTTTAGTCTGGGAAGCGTTACCCTCTTGTCTAGAGGCTGCCGAGTTGGAAGCCGGTCCGTTCCTGAAATTGCGAATGGAACGAAAATTGGACTTATTCTTAGCCTTGAAAGGTTTATCTTGTGGGAGGGCATGGCCCTTTCCCTCAGTGATGTCTGAAATAATCTCTTTCAATTCTGGCCCAAAAAGGGTCTTACCTTTGAAAGGGGTATTAAGCAATTTTGTCTTGGAAGATACATCCGCCGACCAAGACTTTAGCCAGAGCGCTCTACGCGCCCCAATTGTAAACCCTGAATTTTTTGCCGCTAACCTCGCTAACTGCAAAGCGGTGTCTAAAATAAAGGAATTAGCTAACTTAAGTGCGTGAATTCTGTCCATGACTTCCTCATACGGAGTCTCCCTACTGAGCGACTTTTCCAGTTCCTCGAACCAGAACCACGCCGCTGTAGTGACAGGAATAATGCACGAAATAGGTTAAAGGAGGTAACCTTGCTGTACAAAAATCTTTTTAAGCAAACCCTCCAATTTTTTATCCATAGGATCTTTGAAAGCACAATTGTCCTCAATAGGAATGGTCGTGCGCTTGGCTAGAGTAGAAACCGCCCCCTCGACCTTAGGGACTGTTTGCCATGTGTCCTTCCTGGGGTCGACCATAGGGAACAATTTCTTAAATATAGGAGGAGGGACAAAAGGTATGCCTGGCTTCTCCCACTCCTTATTCACTATGTCCGCCACCCGTTTAGGTATCGGAAAAGCATCAGGGTGCACCGGGACCTCAAGGAACTTGTCCATCTTGCACAATTTTTCTGGGTTGACCAGATTGTCACAATCATCCAGAGTAGATAGCACCTCCTTAAGTAATGCGCGGAGATGCTCTAATTTAGATTTAAATGTCACAACATCAGGTTCTGCCTGCTGAGAAATTCTTCCTGTATCAGAAATTTCCCCATCTGACAAACCCTCCCTCACTGCCACTTCAGATTGGTGTGAGGGTATGACAGAAAAATTATCATCAGCGCCCTCCTGCTCTACAGTGTTTAAAACAGAGCAATCGCGCTTTCTCTGAAATGCTGGCATTTTGGATAAAATATTAGCTATGGAGTTATCCATTACTGCCGTCAATTGCTGCATAGTAACAAGCATTGGCGCGCTAGAAGTACTAGGGGTCGCCTGCGCGGGCATAACTGGTATAGACACAGAAGGAGATGATGTAGAACTATGTCTACTTCCTTCATCTGAGGAATCATCCTGGGCAACCTTACTATTTGTGACAATACTGTCCTTACTTTGTTTGGACGCTATGGCACAATTATCACACATATTTGAAGGGGGAACCACATTGGCTACCATACACACAGAACATGATCTATCTGAAGGTACAGACATGTTAAACAGGCTTAAACTGGTTAAAAAAGCACAAAAACCGTTTTAAAACAAAACCGTTACTGTCTCTTTAAATGTTAAACAGGGCACACTTTATTACTGAATATGTGAAAAACTATGAAGGAATTATCCAATCTTTACCAAATTTTCACCACAGTGTCTTAATGCATTCAAAGTATTGCACCCCAATTTTCAAGCTGTTAACCCTTAAAATGTGGAAACCGGAGCCGTTTTTAATTTTAACCCCCTTACAGTCCCAGCTACAGCCTTTGCTGCGACTTCACCAATCCCAGGGGGTATATGATATCAAATGAAGCCTTCTAGGAACGTTTTTAGTGGATTCCAGACCCTCACACATGCAGCTGCATGTACTGTACTCAAAAGTAACTGTGCAATAATGGCACGAAAATGAGGCTCTGCCTACTACAGAGAAAGGCCCTTCCTGACTGGGAAGGTGTCTTAACAAGTGCCTGGTGCTAAAAACGTTCCCCAATGTTATAAAAGTGTGAAATACAACTTCAAACTGCATATAATACTTAAATAAAGCAATCGATTTAGCCACTAAAAGTGTCTACCAGTGTATAGCCCATAATAAGCCCTTTATTCTGTTTGAGACTAAGAAAATGGCTTACCAATCCCCATGAGGGAAAATGACAGCCTTCCAGCATTACACAGTCTTGTTAGAAAAATGGCTAGTCATACCTTGAGCAGAAAAGTCTGCAAACTGTTCCCCCCAACTGAAGTTCTCTCATCTCAACAGTCCTGTGTGGGAACAGCAACTGATTTTAGTTACTGTCTGCTAAAATCATAATCCTCTTTTAAACAGAACTCTTCATCTCTTTCTGTTTCAGAGTAAATAGTACATACCAGCACTATTTTAAAATAACAAACTCTTGATAGAAGAATAAAAAACTACAACTAAACACCACAAACTCCTCACCATCCCCGAGGAGATGCTACTTGTTTAGAGCGGCAAGGAGAATGACTGGGGGGGCGGAGCCTGGGAGGGACTATATGGACAGCTCTTGCTGTGTGCTCTCCTTGCCTTTCCCTGTGGGGGAGGAGAATATCCCACAAGTTATGGATGACGCCGTGGACCGGACACACCAATGTTGGAGAAATTAGTTGAATGTTACTATAATAGTTATACTACTTATCCCATTTCTTTACATTCACCTCTATGTGACAACTTGCATTAAGTACCTTAGGGTGAAAAAAAGGGTAATTTATTCCATTATATCTTTCTAAGAAAGTTAGTGTGAAAACACATACCCCCAATAAATAATCTATAATGAACAAAGTTTAGAATACAAGAATGACAGCTCATGTTACCCTGATCACACAGAACAAATTATTTACACACAGCATCTAAACAAAATAGCTTATATCCCACTCTTTATTCAAGCCAAGTGGGACTCCTGTTCTTAAAGGACCAGTCAACACAGTAGATTTGCATACTCAACAAATGCAAGATAACAAGACAATGCAATAGCACTTAGTCTGAACTTCAAATGAGTTAAAAGTTATGTCTTTTTCCACTCCCCTTGTACCATGTGACAGCCATCAGCCAATCACAAATGCATACACGTACCATGTGACAGCCATCAGCCATTCACAAATGCATACACACTTATTCTTGCACATGCTCAGTAGGAGCTGGTGACTCAAAAAGTTAAAATATAAAAAGACTGTGCACGTTTAGTTAATGGAAGTAAATTGGAAAGTTGTTTAAAATGGCATGCTCTACCTGAATAATGAAAGTTTAGTTTTGATTGAGTGTCCCTATAAAGGACCAGTTAACACAGTATATTTGCATAATCAACAAATGCAAGATAACAATACAATGCAATAGCACTTAGTCTGAACTTTAAATGAGTAGTTGAATTTTTTTCTGACAATTTTAAGTTATGTCTTTTTCCACTCCCCCTGTACCATGTGAAAGCCATCGGCCATTCACAAATGCATATACGTACCATGTGACAGCCATCAGCCATTCACAAATGCATACACACTTATTCTTGCACATGCTCAGTAGGAGCTGGTGACTCAAAAAGTTTAAATATAAAAAGACTGTGCACATTTAGTTAATGGAAGTAAATTGGAAAGTTGTTTAAAATGGCATGCTCTATCTGAATAATGAAAGTTTAATTTTGATTGAGTGTCCCTTTAAATTAAAAATCCAATAGAGTTCTTTTTTGTCTAGAATTTTGAATTTATTTCCCCCTCTAACTGGCATCTGGGCTAAATCTATGGCTTTGATAGAAAATGTACCCACATTGGTTAAGTGCACACTGTTGAACTGCTGAGCCACAGTCGATACTTTGTTAAAATTCTTAAAGTGTTCACATGCTCTCATGCCCATCTCTCTCGTTGTTTTGCCAACATACTGGCTGTGGCAAATCAAACACTCTAACAGATAAACCTGAGTTTTCATTTGGTTCAGTTGTGCAGCCTTTTTTCTGTTGATATTGCTATTGGTGGTTGGTTTCCGCTTCCTTTGGCTTTGCACCTTGCATACACTGAGGGCTGTGTTCCGCTACGTTTACCTGCTGATGATGTCATCACTCTACAACACCACTCCTCCATGGGACTGTTAGCTGCAGCAGCTGTAATCTCACTTATCTTATATCTGTCCATAAACCAATCACCAATACTTGGAGAGAACAATAGAACATTAACATTGTATTACTTTATCTCTTCTATAACCCACTGGGAGTGTAATTTCTTCTACTGGATGTGTTAATATAGCTTGGCCTCAAGGCCAAAAACTTTCAGGATGGGTGGGGATACCACAGGCTAAATAAACCAATTCAAATGCCAATATAAGGGTAATGAAAATACTTGTAAACAATTTAATTCACTCCAGCAGGTAAAGTAGATCATTGGGAACAAATTAAAGGGGAGAACATTTTTGAGTAAACTTTCCCTTTAACTTTGCAGTTAGAGCATGTATTTTTTTCACTATAATGTGTGCCAGTTTATGCTAAAGAATGACAAACATCTAGCTAATTGTCATTATTCAACTTATATATTTTTAACTGTTTTTTTTTTTTTTCATTTAAGAATTAGTAGGAAGAACTGGGGTTAGTTTACAATTCCAGTCCTGAAGGGTGATAAACTCCATATTATAATACCTATAAAGGATATTATGAATTCCCTATACGTACAGAAAATGTCATATGGGATAAAGGTACAAGACTATTCCTGATCAGGTGAAAAATTATGATCAATTTTGCTTTTTCATTAAGCTGGTAGTTGGTTGTGGTTGATCATTAAAAACAGAATTTATGCTTACCTGATAAATTACTTTCTCCAACGGTGTGTCCGGTCCACGGTGTCATCCTTACTTGTGGGATATTCTCTTCCCCAACAGGAAATGGCAAAGAGTCCCAGCAAAGCTGGTCACATGATCCCTCCTAGGCTCCGCCCACCCCAGTCATTCGACCGACGGACAGGAGGAAATATATATAGGAGAAACCATATGATACCGTGGTGACTGTAGTTAGAGAAAATAATTCATCAGACCTGATTAAAAAACCAGGGCGGGCCGTGGACCGGACACACCGTTGGAGAAAGTAATTTATCAGGTAAGCATAAATTCTGTTTTCTCCAACATTGGTGTGTCTGGTCCACGGTGTCATCCTTACTTGTGGGAACCAATACCAAAGCTTTAGGACACGGATGAAGGGAGGGAGCAAATCAGGTCACCTAAATGGAAGGCACCACGGCTTGCAAAACCTTTCTCCCAAAAATAGCCTCCGAAGAAGCAAAAGTATCAAATTTGTAAAATTTGGCAAAAGTGTGCAGTGAAGACCAAGTCGCTGCCTTACATATCTGGTCAACAGAAGCCTCGTTCTTGAAGGCCCATGTGGAAGCCACAGCCCTAGTGGAGTGAGCTGTGATTCTTTCAGGAGGCTGCCGTCCGGCAGTCTCATAAGCCAATCGGATAATGCTTTTAAGCCAAAAGGAAAGAGAGGTAGAAGTCGCTTTTTGACCTCTCCTTTTACCAGAATAAACAACAAACAAGGAAGATGTTTGTCTGAAATCTTTAGTAGCCTCTAAATAGAATTTTAGAGCACGGACTACGTCCAAATTGTGTAACAAACGTTCCTTCTTTGAAACTGGATTCGGACACAAAGAAGGTACAACTATCTCCTGGTTAATATTTTTGTTGGAAACAACTTTCGGAAGAAAACCAGGCTTAGTACGCAAAACCACCTTATCTGCATGGAACACCAGATAGGGCGGAGAACACTGCAGAGCAGATAACTCTGAAACTCTTCTAGCAGAAGAAATTGCAACCAAAAACAAAACTTTCCAAGATAATAACTTAATATCTACGGAATGTAAGGGTTCAAACGGAGCCCCTTGAAGAACTGAAAGAACTAGATTTAGACTCCAGGGAGGAGTCAAAGGTCTGTAAACAGGCTTGATCCTAACCAGAGCCTGAACAAATGCTTGAACATCTGGCACAGCTGCCAGTCTTTTGTGAAGTAAAACAGATAAAGCAGAGATCTGTCCCTTCAGAGAACTTGCAGATAATCCTTTCTCCAAACCTTCTTGTAGAAAGAAAAGAATCTTAGGAATTTTTATCTTGTTCCATGGGAATCCTTTAGATTCACACCAACAGATATATTTTTTCCATATTTTATGGTAAATTTTTCTAGTTACAGGCTTTCTAGCCTGAATCAGAATATCTATTACAGAATCTGAAAACCCACGCTTTGATAAAATCAAGCGTTCAATCTCCAAGCCGTCAGTTGGAGGGAAACCAGATTCGGATGTTCGAATGGACCCTGAACAAGAAGGTCCTGTCTCAAAGGTAGCTTCCATGATGAAGCCGATGACATATTGACCAGGTCTGCATACCAAGTCCTGCGTGGCCACGCAGGAGCTATCAAGATCACCGAGGCCCTCTCCTGATTGATCCTGGCTACCAGCCTGGGGATGAGAGGAAACGGTGGGAATACATAAGCTAGGTTGAAGGTCCAAGGTGCTACTAGTGCATCTACTAGGGTCGCCTTGGGATCCCTGGATCTGGACCCGTAGCAAGGAACCTTGAAGTTCTGACGAGACGCCATCAGATCGATGTCTGGAATGCCCCATAATTGAGTTATTTGGGCAAAGATTTCCGGATGGAGTTCCCACTCCCCCGGATGGAATGTCTGACGACTCAGAAAATCCGCTTCCCAATTTTCCACTCCTGGGATGTGGATCGCAGACAAGTGGCAGGAGTGATCCTCCGCCCATTGAATTATCTTGGTCACTTCTTTCATCGCCAGGGAAGTCCTTGTTCCCCCCTGATGATTGATATATGCAACGGTCGTCATGTTGTCTGACTGAAACCTTATGAATTTGGCCTTTGCTAGTTGAGGCCAAGCTCTGAGAGCATTGAATATCGCTCTCAGTTCCAGAATGTTTATCGGGAGAAGAGACTCTTCCCGAGACCATAGACCCTGAGCTTTCAGGGATTCCCAGACCGCGCCCCAGCCCACTAGGCTGGCGTCGGTCGTGACAATGACCCACTCTGGTCTGCGGAAGCTCATTACCTGTGACAGATTGTCCAGGGTCAGCCACCAACGGAGTGAATCTCTGGTCTTTTGATCTACTTGAATCGTCGGAGACAAGTCTGTATAATCCCCATTCCACTGTCTGAGCATGCACAGTTGTAATGGTCTTAGATGAATTCGTGCAAAAGGAACTATGTCCATTGTTGCAACCATCAATCCTATTACTTCCATGCACTGCGCTATGGAAGGACGAGGAACAGAATGAAGTACTTGACAAGAGCTTAGAAGTTTTGATTTTCTGACCTCTGTCAGAAAAATCCTCATTTCTAAGGAATCTATTATTGTTCCCAAGAAGGGAACTCTTGTTGACGGGGACAGAGAACTTTTTTCTTTGTTCACCTTCCATCCGTGAGATCTGAGAAAGGCTAGGACGATGTCCGTATGAGCCTTTGCTTTTGACAGGGACGACGCTTGAATCAGGATGTCGTCCAAGTAAGGTACTACTGCAATGCCCCTTGGTCTTAGAACCGCTAGAAGGGACCCTAGTACCTTTGTGAAAATCCTTGGAGCAGTGGCTAATCCAAATGGAAGTGCCACAAACTGGTAATGCTTGTCCAGAAAAGCGAACCTTAGGAACTGATGATGTTCCTTGTGGATAGGAATATGTAGGTACGCATCCTTTAAATCCACGGTAGTCATAAATTGATTTTCCTGGATAGTAGGTAGGATCGTTCGAATAGTTTCCATTTTGAACGATGGTACCCTGAGAAATTTGTTTAGGATCTTTAGATCCAAAATTGGTCTGAATGTTCCCTCTTTTTTGGGAACTATGAACAGATTGGAATAAAATCCCATTCCTTGTTCTCTTATTGGAACTGGATGTATCACTCCCATCTTTAACAGGTCTTCTACACAATGTAAGAATGCCTGTCTCTTTATTTGATTTGAAGATAATTGAGACCTGTGGAACCTTCCCCTTGGGGGTAGTTCCTTGAATTCCAGGAGATAACCTTGAGAAACTATTTCTAGCGCCCAAGGATCCTGAACATCTCTTGTCCAAGCCTGAGCAAAGAGAGAAAGTCTGCCCCCCACTAGATCCGGTCCCGGATCGGGGGCTATCCCTTCATGCTGTTTTGGTAGCAGTGGTAGGCTTCTTGGCCTGCTTACCCTTGTTCCAGCCTTGCATTGGTTTCCAGGCTGGTTTGGGTTGTGAAGTATTACCCTCTTGCTTAGAGGATACAGAATTAGAGACTGGTCCGTTTCTGCGAAAGGGACGAAAATTAGGCTTATTATTAGCCTTAAAAGACCTATCCTGTGGGAGGGCGTGGCCCTTTCCCCCAGTGATGTCTGAAATAATCTCTTTCAAATCAGGTCCAAATAATGTTTTACCTTTGAAAGGAATGTTAAGCAATTTTGTCTTGGAAGACACATCCGCTGACCAAGACTTTAGTCAAAGCACTCTGCGCGCCACGACAGCAAACCCTGAATTTTTCGCCGCTAATCTAGCTAATTGCAAAGCGGCATCTAAAACAAAAGAGTTAGCCAATTTAAGTGCTTGAACTCTGTCCATAACCTCCTCATACGAAGATTCTTTACTGAGCGATTTTTCTAGTTCCTCGAACCAGAAACACGCTGTCGTAGTGACAGGAACAATGCATGAAATTGGTTGTAGAAGGTAACCTTGCTGTACAAAAATCTTTTTAAGCAAACCCTCTAATTTCTTATCCATAGGATCTTTGAAAGCACAACTATCTTCGATAGGAATAGTAGTGCGTTTGTTTAGAGTAGAAACCGCCCCCTCGACCTTGGGGACTGTCTGCCATAAGTCCTTTCTGGGGTCGACTATAGGAAATAATTTCTTAAATATAGGGGGGGAACAAAAGGTATGCCGGGCCTTTCCCACTCTTTATTTACTATGTCCGCCACCCGCTTGGGTATAGGAAAAGCGTTGGGGGGCACCGGAACCTCTAGGAACTTGTCCATCTTACATAATTTCTCTGGAATGACCAAATTGTCACAATCATCCAGAGTAGATAACACCTCCTTAAGCAGTGCGCGGAGATGTTCTAATTTAAATTTAAATGTCACAACATCAGGTTCAGCTTGATGAGAAATTTTTCCTGAATCTGAAATCTCTCCATCAGACAAAACCTCCCTCATGGCCCCTTGAGATTGGTGTGAGGGTATGTCAGAACAGTTATCATCAGCGTCCTCTTGCTCTTCAGTGTTTAAAACAGAGCAATCGCGCTTTCTCTGATAAGTAGGCATTTTGGATAAAAGATTTGCTATGGAGTTATCCATTACAGCCGTTAATTGTTGCATGGTAATAAGTATTGGCGCACTAGATGTACTAGGGGCCTCCTGTGTGGGCATAACTGGTGTAGACACAGTAGGGGATGATGTAGTATCATGTTTACTCCCCTCATTTTAAGGAATCATCTTGGGCAATATCATTATCTGTTGCAATACTGTCCTTACTTTGTTTGGACACTATGGCACAATTATCACATAAATTTAAATGGGGAGACACATTGGCTTTCATACATATAGAACATAGCTTATCTGATGGTACAGACATGTTAAACAGGCTTAAACTTGTCAACAAAGCACAAAAAACGTTTTAAAATAAAACCGTTACTGTCACTTTAAATTTCAAACTGAAAACACTTTATTACTGAATATGTGAAAAAGTATGAAGGAATTGTTCAAAATTCACCAAAATTTCACCACAGTGTCTTAAAGCATTAAAAGTATTGCACACCAAATTTCAGAGCTTTAACCCTTAAATTAACGGAACCGTAGCCGTTTTTACATTTAACCCCTATACAGTCCCAGAATGAGGCTCTGTCTATAACTAGAAAGGCCCCCATCTGAAAAAGGTGTCCAACACAGTGCCTGCCGTTTTTCTAAACGTTCCCCAAGATTATAATACCAATAATTAGTTAGAATCTGCATAATATGCCTAGTAAAGCAATTGTTTTAGCCCAGAAAAATGTCTACCAGTTTTTAAGCCCTTTTTTCTTTTATGTTTAACTAAGAAAATGGCTTACTGGTCCCCATGAGGGGAAATGACAGCCTTCCAGCATTACATGGTCTTGTTAGAAATATGGCTAGTCATACCTTAAGCAGAAAAGACTGCTAACTGTTTCCCCCAACTGAAGTTACTTCATCTCAACAGTCCTGTGTGGAAACAGCAATTGATTTCAGTTACTGTCTGCTAAAATCATCTTCCTCTTACAAACAGAAATCTTCATCCTTTTCTGTTTCAGAGTAAATAGTACATACCAGCACTATTTTAAAATAACAAACACTTGATAGAAGAATAAAACTACATTTAAACACCAAAAAACTCTTAACCATCTCCGTGGAGATGTTGCCTGTGCAACGGCAAAGAGAATGACTGGGGTGGGCGGAGCCTAGGAGGGATCATGTGACCAGCTTTGCTGGGACTCTTTGCCATTTCCTGTTGGGGAAGAGAATATCCCACAAGTAAGGATGACACCGTGGACCGGACACACCAATGTTGGAGAAATCACTGGACACACTAACCTGTGAAAGTTGGAAAATATGGAAACAGGAGTTATTTAAAAATTTGTTTTATTTACTTTCTCCACAAACACACATGAGTTACAGGGATATTAAATGGACACTGAAGCCAAATTTTTTCTTTTGTGATTCAGATAGAGCATGCAATTTTAAGCAACTTTCTAATTTACTCCAATTATCAATTCTTCTTTGTTCTCTTGCTATCTTTATTTGAAAAAGAAGTAATCTAAGCATTTTATTTTTTGTTCAGACTCCGGACAGCACTTGTTTATTGGTTGTTGAATTTATCCACCAATCAGCAACAGCCCAGGTTGTTCACCAAAAATGGGCCGGCATTTAAACTTACATTCTTGCTTTTCAAATAAAGATACCAAGAGAATGAAGAAAATTTGATAATAGGAGTAAATTGGAAAGTTGCTTAAAATGCCATGCTCTATCTGAATCATGAATGAATTTGAGTTCAGTGTCCCTTTAAGCAGCAAATACATTTTATAAGCAGAGTATTGGGGTTATTCCCCACACCCCTCTAGTCATGGGTGCTGCCATGTTGAAATCTATCATTCACTACATTCCAGTGCTGATGTGTTTGCAGTAACGCTCCTTCAGATACCTGCAGTGTAATCTAGGTTTCAAAATGGCTTCACCTATGATTAGAGGGAGGTGCATGTAATTTAAAGGGGCAGTAAATACAAGACATTTCTGTTGTGTTGCTATAGAATAACATCTCATCTCAGCCACATTTAGTTAATAGAAGTAAACTGGAAAGTTGTTTAAAATGGCATGCTCTATCTGAATAATGAAAGTTTAGTTTTGATTGAGTGTCCCTTTAATGTTTTAAAACTAACATTTTTACTGCAAATATCTTTCATAAAGCCAAACTTCACCCACTATTTGCCTTATTTCGGGGAAGCAATTTGAGCTTTAGACTACAGACTAAAGAAATTATTTTTCAGTTGTTATCTGATAAAGTCAAATAGAGAGGGACAGGTATATAGCAGAGTTAGCCTTGAGATGTCAGCAG
Source organism: Bombina bombina (assembly GCF_027579735.1). Classification (NCBI taxonomy): domain Eukaryota; kingdom Metazoa; phylum Chordata; class Amphibia; order Anura; family Bombinatoridae; genus Bombina; species Bombina bombina. Next base: position 89,721,031 of record NC_069506.1, on the reverse strand, counting down.
G
>NC_069506.1:89616030-89718530 GCF_027579735.1 Bombina bombina | reverse complement strand
AAGCCAAGATAACTCAGGAGTATGCACTGTACTGAAACCCTTTCATTTTAAAAGCTGCTTGTGCCAATAAAATTCAGAATTAAAGATCAATCTACAATTAGAGCTAAGGCTACAAAAATGCACGCTATAATGGACCTTAGTGCCTATTTTGCATTTTGATATGGAGCTACAAAACAACAAATCGACCTATTTCCCCCTTACCTAGGTTGGTTTTAAATATAAAAATCAATAAAATCTCCTTACCGGTTCAGAGTGCCATCTGTGGGAAGATTTATTAGCCTCCTACAGATTCTCTTTCAAAACACATTTAAAAGATCATTTGTAAGCAGACTTACAGTCCTTGTTCTAAGGAATTTACATTTCTAAGCAGGAGAAGTCATAGCTATGAAGTTAATCACACTAATTAATTCCAGATAGACAGCATAAAGTAGACATAATGCAGAAAGCCAAAAGCCTCTGAAATATAAAGCTGTGCCACACTGCATTGGCTTCTAGTCAGTATTGTCAATCCTTTGTTGTTAAAATATTAGCATTTTCCCTGAACTAGACTAGGCCTTTGAAGAACATTACTCATCAGCTGACTTTCTGAACATCTGGTCCAAAACTAATAGGGCAGCAAGCATGTTATTTTGGGAAGATTAGGCTAAGGGACATGTATTACCTCCTAGGTACATTATTGCTTTAAGGAAACACGGTAGACCTTTCCCTCTCTTTGATCCATTTAAACAAGCCTACTTAAAATAAATAAATGTGCTGAATACATTTTTTTCCACACTGGTAAAAGGCGTTTCTGGTCAAAAAATAGAGTGTGTTTTCACACACATTTTTTTTCCAGTGCATAAAAGTTATATTTACACTGTACTGTAGTCTATCAAGTGTGCAATAGCAGTATGTCTAAAAAAAATGTTACCCATTATCTGAGCCTTCAGTGAGTCAATCTTTTTGCTGGTGAGATATATATATATATATATATATATATATATATATATATATATATATATATAGATATGTGCTGCGTGTGTGTGTATACATGTATATTTTATTTATTAGTTTATATGTGTATATACAGGGAGTGCAGAATTATTAGGCAAGTTGTATTTTTGAGGATTAATTTTATTATTGAACAACAACCATGTTCTCAATGAACCCAAAAAACTAATTAATATCAAAGCTGAATAGTTTTGGAAGTAGTTTTTAGTTTGTTTTTAGTTATAGCTATTTTAGGGCGATATCTGTGTGTGCAGGTGACTATTACTGTGCATAATTATTAGGCAACTTAACAAAAAACAAATATATACCCGTTTCAATTATTTATTTTTACCAGTGAAACCAATATAACATCTCAACATTCACAAATATACATTTCTGACATTCAAAAACAAAACAAAAACAAATCAGTGACCAATATAGCCACCTTTCTTTGCAAGGACACTCAAAAGCCTGCCATTCATGGATTCTGTCAGTGTTTTGATCTGTTCACCATCAACATTGCGTGCAGCAGCAACCACAGCCTCCCAGACACTGTTCAGAGAGGTGTACTGTTTTCCCTCCTTGTAAATCTCACATTTGATGATGGACCACAGGTTCTCAATGGGGTTCAGATCAGGTGAACAAGGAGGCCATGTCATTAGATTTTCTTCTTTTATACCCTTTCTTGCCAGCCACGCTGTGGAGTACTTGGACGCGTGTGATGGAGCATTGTCCTGCATGAAAATCATGTTTTTCTTGAAGGATGCAGACTTCTTCCTGTACCATTGCTTGAAGAAGGTGTCTTCCAGAAACTGGCAGTAGGACTGGGAGTTGAGCTGGACTCCATCCTCAACCCGAAAAGGCCCCACAAGCTCATCTTTGATGATACCAGCCCAAACCAGTACTCCACCTCCACCTTGCTGGCGTCTGAGTCGGACTGGAGCTCTCTGCCCTTTACCAATCCAGCCACGGGCCCATCCATCTGGCCCATCAAGACTCACTCTCATTTCATCAGTCCATAAAACCTTAGAAAAATCAGTCTTGAGATATTTCTTGGCCCAGTCTTGACGTTTCAGCTTGTGTGTCTTGTTCAGTGGTGGTCGTCTTTCAGCCTTTCTTACCTTGGCCATGTCTCTGAGTATTGCACACCTTGTGCTTTTGGGAACTCCAGTGATGTTGCAGCTCTGAAATATGGCCAAACTGGTGGCAAGTGGCATCTTGGCAGCTGCACGCTTGACTTTTCTCAGTTCATGGGCAGTTATTTTGCGCCTTGGTTTTTCCACACGCTTCTTGCGACCCTGTTGACTATTTTGAATGAAACGCTTGATTGTTCGATGATCTCGCTTCAGAAGCTTTGCAATTTTAAGAGTGCTGCATCCCTCTGCAAGATATCTCACTATTTTTGACTTTTCTGAGCCTGTCAAGTCCTTCTTTTGACCCATTTTGCCAAAGGAAAGGAAGTTGCCTAATAATTATGCACACCTGATATAGGGTGTTGATTTCATTAGACCACACCCCTTCTCATTACAGAGATGCACATCAACTAATATGCTTAATTGGTAGTAGGCTTTCGAGCCTATACAGCTTGGAGTAAGACAACATGCATAAAGAGGATGATGTGGTCAAAATACTCATTTGCCTAATAATTCTGCACTCCCTGTATATGTGCTGCGTGTGTGTGTATACATGTGTATTTTATTTATTAGTTTATATGTGTATATATGTGTGTTCTGTGTGTGTGTGTATACATGTGTATTTTATTTATTAGTTTATATGTGTATATATGTGTGTGCTGCGTGTGTGTGTGCATACATGTGTATTTCATTTATTAGTTTATATGTGTATATGTGTGTGTGCTGCGTGTGTGTGTATACATGTGTATTTCATTTATTAGTTTATATTTGTATATGTGTGTGTATACATGTGTATTTATTTATTAGTTTATATGTGTATATATGTGTGCTGTGTGTGTGTATACATGTGTATTTTATGTATTAGTTTATATGTGTGTGTGTATGTGTATATATATATGTGCTGTGTGTGTGTGTATACATGTGTATTTTATTTATTAGTTTATATGTGTGTATATATATATATATATATATATATATATATGCTGTGTGTGTGTATACATGTGTATTTTATTTATTAGTTTATATGTGTATGTATATATATATATATATATATGTGCTGCGTGTGTGTATACATGTGTATTTTATTTATTAGTTTATATATGTGTGTGCTGCGTGTGTGTGTATACATGTGTATTTTATTTATTAGTTTATATGTGTATATATGGGTGTGCTGCGTGTGTGTGTGTATACATGTGTATTTTATTTATTAGTTTATATGTGTATATATGTGTGTGTGTGTGTGTATACATGTGTATTTTATTTATTAGTTTATATGTGTATATATGTGTGTGTGCTGCGTGTGTGTGTATACATGTGTATTTTATTTATTAGTTTATATGTGTGTGCTGCGTGTGTATACATGTGTATTTTATTTATTAGTTTATATGTGTATATATATATGTGTGTGCTGCGTGTGTGTATACATGTGTATTTTATTTATTAGTTTATATGTGTATATATGTGTGTGTGCTGCGTGTGTGTGTGTGTATACATGTGTATTTTATTTATTAGTTTATATGTGTATATATGTGTGTGCTGCGTGTGTGTATACATGTGTATTTTATTTATTAGTTTATATGTGTATATATGTGTGTGTGCTGCGTGTGTATACATGTGTATTTTATTTATTAGTTTATATGTGTATATATGTGTGTGCTGCGTGTGTGTATACACGTGTATTTTATTTATTAGTTTATATGTGTATATATGTGTGTGCTGCGTGTGTGTGTATACATGTGTATTTTATTTATTAGTTTATATGTGTATATATGTGTGTGCTGCGTGTGTGTGTATACATGTGTATTTTATTTATTAGTTTATATGTGTATATATGTGTGTGCTGCGTGTGTGTATACATGTGTATTTTATTTATTAGTTTATATGTGTGTGCTGCGTGTGTGTATACATGTGTATTTTATTTATTAGTTTATATGTGTATATATGTGTGTGCTGTGTGTGTGTGTGTGTATACATGTGTATTTTATTTATTAGTTTATATGTGTATATATGTGTGTGCTGCGTGTGTGTATACATGTGTATTTTATATGTGTATATATGTGTGTGCTGCGTGTGTATACATGTGTATTTTATTTATTAGTTTATATGTGTATATATGTGTGTGCTGCGTGTGTGTGTGTGTATACATGTGTATTTTATTTATTAGTTTATATGTGTATATATGTGTGTGCTGCGTGTGTGTGTGTATACATGTGTATTTTATTTATTAGTTTATATGTGTATATATGTGTGTGTATACATGTGTATTTTATTTATTAGTTTATATGTGTATATATGTGTGTGTGTGTGCTGCGTGTGTGTATACATGTGTATTTTATTTATTAGTTTATATGTGTATATATGTGTGTGCTGCGTGTGTGTATACATGTGTATTTTATTTATTAGTTTATATGTGTATATATATGTGTGTGCTGCGTGTGTATACATGTGTATTTTATTTATTAGTTTATATGTGTATATATGGGTGTGCTGCGTGTGTGTATACATGTGTATTTTATTTATTAGTTTATATGTGTATATATGTGTATATATGTGTGTGCTGCGTGTGTGTATACATGTGTATTTTATTTATTAGTTTATATGTGTATATATGTGCGTGTGTGTATACATGTGTATTTTATTTATTAGTTTATATGTGTATATATGTGTGTGCTGCGTGTGTGTATACATGTGTATTTTATTTATTAGTTAATATGTGTATATATGTGCGTGTGTGTATACATGTGTATTTTATTTATTAGTTTATATGTGTATATATGTGTATATGTGTGTGCTGCGTGTGTGTATACATGTGTATTTTATTTATTAGTTTATATGTGTATATATGTGCGTGTGTGTATACATGTGTATTTTATTTATTAGTTTATATGTGTATATATGTGTATATATGTGTGTGCTGCGTGTGTGTATACATGTGTATTTTATTTATTAGTTTATATGTGTATATATGTGTGTGCTGCGTGTGTGTATACATGTGTATTTTATTTATTAGTTTATATGTGTATATATGTGTATATATGTGTGTGCTGCGTGTGTGTATACATGTGTATTTTATTTATTAGTTTATATGTGTATATATGTGTGTGCTGCGTGTGTGTATACATGTGTATTTTATTTATTAGTTTATATGTGTATATATGTTTGTGCTGCGTGTATGTATACATGTGTATTTTATTTATTAGTTTATATGTGTATATATGTGTGTGCTGCGTGTGTGTATACATGTGTATTTTATTTATTAGTTTATATGTGTATATATGTGTGTGCTGCGTGTGTGTATACTTGTGTATTTTATTTATTAGTTTATATGTGTATATATGTGTGTGCTGCGTGTGTGTATACATGTGTATTTTATTTATTAGTTTATATGTGTATATATGTGTGTGCTGCGTGTGTGTATACTTGTGTATTTTATTTATTAGTTTATATGTGTATATATGTGTATATATGTGTGTGCTGCGTGTGTGTATACATGTGTATTTTATTTATTAGTTTATATGTGTATATATGTGTATATATGTGTGTGCTGCGTGTGTGTATACATGTGTATTTTATTTATTAGTTTATATGTGTATATATGTGTGCGTGTGTGTGTATACATGTGTATTTTATTTATTAGTTTATATGTGTATATATGTGTGTGCTGCGTGTGTGTATACTTGTGTATTTTATTTATTAGTTTATATGTGTATATATGTGTGTGCTGCGTGTGTGTATACATGTGTATTTTAGTTATTAGTTTGTGTATATATGTGTGCGTGTGTGTGTATACATGTGTATTTTATTTATTAGTTTATATGTGTATATATGTGTGTGCTGTGTGTGTGTATACATGTGTAATTTATTTATTAGTTTATATGTGTATATATGTGTGTGCTGCGTGTGTGTATACATGTGTATTTTATTTATTAGTTTATATGTGTATATATGTGTATATATGTGTGTGCTGCATGTGTGTATACATGTGTATTTTATATGTGTATATATGTGTGTGCTGCATGTATGTATACATGTGTATTTTATTTATTAGTTTATATGTGTATATATGTGTATATATGTGTGTGCTGCGTGTGTGTATACATGTGTATTTTATTTATTAGTTTATATGTGTATATATGTGTGTGCGGCGTGTGTGTGTATACATGTGTATTTTATTTATTAATTTATATGTGTATATATATGTGTGTGTGTGTGTGTATACATGTGTATTTTATTTATTAGTTTATATGTATATATATGTGTATATATGTGTGTGCTGCGTGTGTATACATGTGTATTTTATTTATTAGTTTATATGTGTATATATGTTGGAAAAATGGTGCTGATAGACTTGCTTGACACAGGGTTGCCACAAACCTTTAATTTGTAAAAAGAGCAATATCTGTGCAGCACAATAAAACAAGGTTTTGTGTTTCACTTTGTCTCAGATGTACAAAAACACAAAACATTTTTTCTAGCACACTTGCCTAATAATGTTATACTTTGCACTTAATGCCAGACGACATTTTAAGATTTGAAAAATAAATATATGAAATCGCAAAGACACAACAGAACACATTTCAACGCTCAGCTGACAAACTGTACTGTAGGATATGGCACCATTTATCACTTGAACATCTTCATAGTTGCAGAAGAAAAACTGTAGAGCTGAATGTTGCTGCAGGTCAGGAAGGCTAGCGGAGGAGGCTAAATCACAAGACATTTACTTTTACAGTTACAAAGAATTGTACTGGTTACTTTCACATCCTCTAGACAGAAAAAAAAATAAGAAAATATAACAGTCTTGACCTAGTTTCAAAAGCCTGAGTAGAATATATAGATGTTTGAGGCAATGTAACATGCTTAGTAAGCAGATAGCATATTGCGTGTACTGGGTATGGAAACAGATGGTGACATCATGAGGACTTCCAGAGCAGCAGCTACAAAATGAAACCTTAGACCAAAGGTTTACAAATTTATAAGGAATTTAGGGGTCAACAAAAATACAGAATGGCCAGAAAAGGTTGTTTGTGCCAGAAGTGAAATTCTAGGAGTCGGGACAATCTGTTGTAAAAAATCAAATGATCTTATTTGTTAGAGCCTTTTACACAATCATTTACAAAAGATTGTCAAATGATTTAGCTATAAAAATCCCCATAGGCTTTAAAGGGAATGTGTACTATGAAATTGGTTTCCCCTTAAGTTTCCATTGACTTGTTATATAAGAAACAAGAGTATAAAATGTACGAGAAATAGCTGTTTTGGGTGGTTGTTTTTTTTTTTTTGGTCACCACAAAAGCACATGAAGGGAAATAGTTGATCATAGGATCAGATCCATGATTCCCCTGCACCGCATTCATCTGTAGTGGTAATAGTGGACAGCACTCCCAGCGCTACATGGTGAAGTCCCCACAAACATGGGCAGTGACATCACAGATGGGCAGTACCACAAACACCTGCTGTTTCAAATGGTGGTGATCTTAGAGCGACAAGCACCTAAATCTTTTGTTTTTAAAAATTAAAACACACAATACATGGGGAATGGGTTCAATAAAAAATCCTAATAAAATTTTACAGTAGACAAATTCCTCTCTTTAAAAAAATATATTAATATTTTCTGCAAGGAAAAGAAGGGCTTTTATTTCATATATACACACTTTTTTGCCGCAGCTATCTCATATGCCATTAAAAATAAAAATGGTATGCTCTAAATCTGCTGGGCCTCCTGGAAAAAAAATATGTATAATTTGTGTGAGTCACTCAATGAAACTTGATTGCAGTAGGGTTTAAATGTAAATTGCAAAAAAAGCTCAAAATTGGCTTAGCACAGGGGCGTGAAAAATGCTTAGTAGTAAAATTAAAAATACAGTCCAGCAGGTAAAATGGATAACTGAGAAAACATTAGAAGGTTAGACACAGTCCCTTTAATCAGGATTTTGTAGATCATTAGATAAACGTTTGATCCCTATGTATTTAACTCCTGCAAGGTGGTTAAACACATAGTACAACTTACTCACAAGAGTCAATCTTGAGAAGGACAAATCTGGTAATTGGTGGTTATGTGCAGATACAGCTCCTGATTGGATCAGCTAATGAGATCAAATTTAAAGAGTTACCAATGGGCATTGTTTAATAAATCAGCTAATTTCTCAACTACAATACAACATATTTCACAGCATTCATTGTTGAACGTGCCTTGTTTAATCCCTATATGAGCAAACACATTTAAGCTAAATAGCTAGAAAAACATTTAAACCAACTACTTGTTTTTCAAGGGAAAAGAGATGATGTTGAAGTTTTAAAATTCTAACGACAGAGTAAGAATGATGGAAATTAAATGCATCACTGCAAAGGTTATTTTAGCCAAGCGTGAATTACAAAGAGCATTTAACAAAAGATCATCACAGACAGACAAGTCCAGGAGGAATACCAGAAAATACATACATAGGCACTCCCATTCTTAGAATAAATCATTTCTGGACAGTGCAAACATTCATCCATAATTAAATCTCAGATATACTGCATTACTTAAAATTGTTATTGTTCTTTCTTCAATATGCAGGGATAGGGGGAGGGTCTGTACCTTTTGTTATTCCGGCCCCTTTCTCTGGGTGTCCTAGCCTATCCTCCTTAACAGTGCTAAACTGGGAGTTTCTAAGTAAATTTTAAAAAGGTTTTATACTGGATTTTTAGATCACTATAAGTGCATATTCTTCTTTATAGTAGTGTTTTATTACATGCAGTTATATATCAATTTGTGTACACTGTCCCTTTAAGTTCTTGATTTCTCATAAAAACTAAATGCAGAGGAGTAACTACAGGGGTCGCCACTGTGACTGGGCCCATGCTTTTAGGGAGCCTGACAGTCATAAAATTGGTTATAGTAGCTTATAGGAGGGCTTGACAAATATTGCCACAAGGGAGTCATGGAACACACATACTCTCCATAGTCCACGCAGTGAACACTTCGTCTTGGTAGGATGGCACTTCCTCAAACCCCCCCAATACCAGTGGAGCTCCCCATGATTATGGCGTACTCCAGGCCAAGCAGCTGTTATTTTGGTCCAGCAGCAGAGTATTAACAGCTATATTCAGGGCACTCTTCCTGCTCCCAGAGAGACCACATAATACCCCCTATATCCAATACCCTAGAACTACTTTCCCTCTCCTAGCCTGCTAAAAAGACCGGATAAACAGCAAATGAACAGGGGTATGTGTGGAACAAAGTATGGAGTAGTAGAAATATGTGCCATGTATGCATTCTTTTTTAACAGCCATCGAAAGGTTATTCAGAGGTTGTAAAGGAGGGGTTATGGTTTTTATATTTATATTTTTATATATGAACGAACATACATACATACATACATTATATATATATATATATATATATATATATATATATATATATATATATAATATATATAGTTCCAGACAAATAATTTTTGTTTGGGCTGCTGTCAAAAGGGGGATAACTGTGCCACAGGCTTTACCCAGAGACCCAGTGAGTTCTAGCTATGCCTCTAACAAAATGTAAGACCACTTGCCAGAGTGTTGTGTAGAGGAACATGACTGTCACATTGTAACACTGTTGTTTCCTCCATAGATGAATATAGATGATAGACACAGCTTTGCAATAGTGGGACACAGATGTAATCAATGCTGTCTTCAGGTCTCTGAAACATGAGCAATAGGATTTGAACTATTTGGACTTGAAGGAAAACAAACAAATTTTTTTTGTCATACTGCTCTTTCCATGCATGAAACCTGTCAATGTTTCTCTAGATGTGGCAAAATAATTTAGTTTGCTTCTGAAATGAAACAGAAGGCACGTATGGCTTCCTGGAGATTATTACATCACACAACAGATCACCAGTGATTCACCACAGATGTTCCTTGCCCTCTCATTACTACACAAAGGTCTCTAACAGCACACACATAAGTCAGTATCACAAGCCGCAGCAGATGGGCAGCTTTTAAACAAATAAGATTTTATAACATGTTAGATCAGGCAATGGTAAGAACAAATACTTGCTTGGTTTTAATAGCTCTTGCAAATTTGATGCACATATGTAAGAGTTAACTATAGAGGTTTGTATTTTTTTTAAAAAGCAACATACTGACATAAGAGTTGCTTTTATCTTGTTGAAAAGGGGCACAGTAATTATTTTGCAAACAGAGCAGACATAACAGTGTGCAGGAGTATGAAGAAATCTGTATCTGTGCGTGGTAGATTACCACACAATCTCTTAGAAGCCAAGGGGGTTAACATGCAATTTAACCATTGGAAATGCTGAAACAAAAGAATTCCAAACTGTAAAAAAACCACACACAAAAACACATCAGTAAACGACTCATCTGCGGAAAGTGAAACGTACAAGCCCAGATGTCCTTTGTTCACCCAGATATCATTTAAATCTTTTAAAAAATGTATTTTCATTACTCTTATGTTACTTACATTTATAATACACAAGCACCGGAAATGGCTATAAGCATACTCATGTATGAGGACAAGGTGTACCTTAATGTATTTTATTACATAAAAATATCTTCTCACAAATCTGATTACCACAGGAACAATCAGATTACTACTGGTTACTATATGCAAAGCAGCTGAAGTCTCTAAATCAAAAAATATATTTCTTCTGGTACAATTACATGTTGCTTCAATACTCAATACTATCCCATTAGGCATGTGAATAAGAATAATTGGCAACGCAAGTAAACATATTCAGGTCTCAGCTATACACTTGCTTAGCAACTCACAGTCCTGGACGTATAATTCAAGCAGATTAAACCTTTAACTCCTTAGCTGCTGAATGTGTTGCAGGCGTCCTGGCTGCAAACTGATGGACCTATGTTGGCAGCAAAAGGGTTAAACTAGAGCCTTATCTACATTATTCAATAGTCAACCTGGAAAGCAAGAGAAGGCTGACAATGTATCTGTGCATACTGATCCCCCCCCCCCCATTTTGTTTCTCTCACAGACAGCTTTAATGTGCAGTAAAAACCAATACTGACAACAAGAGAGTAGGTTTTTATTGCTGTTAATATCCCTGAGCAATTACAGCAGCTCAGCAGGAACTTCTGTCCAGAATGAAAACTCTCACATTGTAATTCAACATTTATTCAGTGTTTCTAGTCTTAACTCCCTGGTACCTGTTAATGCTCACAATGGTGAAATTGAAGCAAAGGCATTATTACACCAGGAAAGAATGAAGACTCACTGCTGCACTTAAAACTGGCAGGAAAAGAGATGAGGAACCATTTGGGGCAAGGCAATAGCAGTGTAACCAGAGAGGCTAAACGTACAGTGCTTTGTCTATTGTGAAAGTGTATTATGGAGTAAATCAGGGCAGCCACATGTGACCCAAAATATTTTATTTTCTCCTGTGGTGCACATTAGTAGTATTAAAGGGATATGAAACCAGAAAAAAAATATATATTTTTAATTTATAATTTTTTATTGAGAACAATAAATAACATTTGTCCAAAATACAGTAATAACAAGTGAATAGAAATATTACAAATAGGCTGATTCAGGAAAGAAATAAACAATAATTATAGATTCGTAAATTGTTTGTAGAGAGGCACATAGCATAAGAAGTATTCTGAAATTAGTAGCCTAGAAAATATTTTGATAAATACATTTGTAAGAATTAATTGATTTTTTTCACACTCAGATACATCAGCTATCTAGATTGATCACCAAAAGGGGTATGAGTGGACAAATTATTATGAAATCCCATTTTATTATTTTGTTTATTTACCGTTGTACCTCTTTATCAGGATATGCTGCCTAGTATGAGCTTAAACACGAAAATAAAACAGTCAGAACTCCCCTGTGCAGAGCTTGTGACATGTCCAATAAAATAAATAACTTGTGCTGGAGAAGGCATTTTGCAGTTAGTATAAAACCCTATTTAGTGTAGATTATAGCCTTCTCTTAGTCGAAGTGGGAATGAAAACACAGATGTTTTGTAGTATTGCAATATAAATCTGGTCAATAGCCTAACAAACAGAGGAAACATTGAGGGTAACAGACAGTGAACTACAACCCCAAATTAATGATACCAAGACTCCTCACCCTCTAAAGTAAATAGGTGCAATTCTTCTCTAGAGTATAAAGAGGACATTATAATACTGGAGTGGAGTGTGAAATTATCAGGGCCTGGTAGATGCCTGAAGTTAAATATATGACTTTTAGTATAGCGGCACTTGGCAGTTTTCTACCTAGATACGCAGGCAGTTTTCTACCTAGATACTCAGATCCGATAGCTACGTCTGACTCGTCTCCAAAGCCTCCGCTACCCCCGGCCTCATCTCCAACCAACGGAACACATGGGTTCAGGGCTAACCTGTGAAATGCATCCTTCCCAGAAATATCATCTCGCTCTGCTCTTATGTTCTGGATGAAGGAGGTAAATTGAGTCTCCATCTTGTGGGATATAAGTCCAATAAACCTATGACAGTATGATCCATATTGTGTCGCTATGGTCAAAAGTTTTCTAGATTCTCCGCAACCAACAATTTTCATATTTCTGTCACATGGGAGTCCAAACCAATTGATGAAGTCTATTAGGTTCAGCATACAACAGCCGCTCTACCCGGCTAAATATCTAACGGGGGGGGGGGGGGGTTAATGGTAGATTGCCCTAGCTAGCTTCTGTATCAATCAACTTGGGTCTTCTGGTGATGTGATTTTTAGAATAAAGATATCCCCTGACTCCAGAACCACTTCTCAGTAGATATTCATAACTATGATGATGGATGCGCTGTGGATATCAGGATAATCAGCAGATTATTTAGACCGTAGTCAGAGCTACTAAATTTTAGGTCTTAGCATGGCCGCGGCCTAGACACGCCCCAAAATATATTTTATGATTCAGATAGAGCAGGCGATTTTAAGCAACTTTCTTATTTTCTCTTATTATCAATTATTCTTCGATTCTTCGCTCTCTTGGCATTTTTATTTGAAAAGAAAGAATGTTTAAGCTTAGGAGCCAGCCCATTTTTGGTTCAGCACCTGGATAGTGCTATGTAGTAAATGTAGCCACCAATCAGCAAGCTCTACCCAAGTTGCTGAACCAAAATTGGGCTAGCTCTTAAAGGTCCAGTCAACACAGTAGATTTGCATAATCAACAAATGCAAGATAACAAGACAATGCAATAGCACTTACTCTGAACTTCAAATGAATAGTATTTTTTTTTCTACATTTTTTAAAAGTTATGTATTTCCACTCCCCCTGTACCATGTGACAGCAATCAGCCAATCACAAATGCATACACGTACCTTGTGACAGCAATCAGCCAATCACAAATGCATATACGCTTATTCTGTGAATTCTTGCACATGCTCAGTAAGAGCTGGTGACTCAAAAAATTTAAATATAAAATGACTGTGCACTTTTTTTTAATGGAAGTAAATTGGAAAGTTGTTTAAAATTGCATGCAGCAATCATCACAATAGATGCCGAGAAAGCGTTTGACTCAATCCAGTATGCTCATTTGTTCTTTTCATTGCCAAAATTTAGAGACAATTTTTTAAAGCTAGTAGAAAACCTATATAATAATTCACACACTAAACTGGTAATTAACAATATGGAATCATCCGTGTTAACTAGGGCTGGGCGATATGGGCAAAAAAAAAAAAAAATCTAGATTTTTAAAAAACACGATTACAATTTAATCGCGATTTTCTTATAAATGACTATAACACCTTAATTTTTCAGTAAAAAAATTATTTAAGACTACAGAATATTAATGTACATGTTTCTTAATGTCCAATACACTCTGGGAGCATAAAAATACAAAGTGTGTGTGTGTGTGTGTGTATGTATGTATGTGTATATATATATATATAAAAAAAAAAATTTATTTTTTTTTAACATTTTATCTTGACTGGTAATAAGCCCTGCTCCTGTGCAGGAATCCAATAAAGGCATATACCAGTAGGGGTGTGGGCTGCTCCTTTCAGAAACGCTGTGCCTTACTGATATCAAATACATTGTAGATGCAGTTAACCCAGCAGCTAGCTAGCAGAGGGGACTGCAGTTTTAGCCTTTTTGGCAGTCGTGGGGTTAACTGTATCTGCTATGTATTTAAGCCATTTCTCAGAGAGCAGGAGATTGTGTGGGAGGTTCCATAATGATTACATACCCCAAGTTTCAGACTGCAGACGCCCCTAGGGGGAAATATAAGTAAGTGGCTTCCACTCCTCTTCACTCTGCTTTTAGACTTCTATAAATTGATCGGCTGCTACTGAGATCACAAACAGAAAGTGAAAGTAAAAACATAAATTATGCTTACCTGATAATTTTATTTCCATCTGTGGGAGGAGAGTCTACTGCTTGATTCATTACTTGTGGGAATTAAGAACCTGGCCACCAGGAGGAGGCAAAGACACCCCAGTCAAAGGCTTAAATACCTCCCCCACTCCACTCATCCCCCAGTTATTCTGCCAAGGGAACAAGGAACAGTAGGAGAAATATGAGGCTATAAATTTAGGTCCGCCCACCGGAGCAAACGGGTGGGAGCAGTGGACTCTCCTCCCACAGATGGAAATGAAATTATCAGGTAAGCATAATTTATGTTTTCCATCTTAATGGGAGGAGAGTCCACTGCTTCATTCATTACTTGTGGGAACAAATCCCCAAAGCTCTAGAGGACACTGAATGAACAAAAAAAAACAAAAAACAGGAGGGCAAAAGGAGGTGGACCCTGTACTGAGGGTACCACAGCCTGCAGAACCTTTCTCCCAAATACAGCTTCCGCCGAAGCAAAAACATAAAATTTGTAAAACTTTGTTAAAGTATGCAAGGCCCACCAAGTAGCCGCCTTACAAATCTGCTCCACAGAAGCCCAAGAAGAGGCCACAGCTCTAGTTGAGTGAGCCGTAATCCTCTGAGGAGGCTTATGTCCCGCTGTGTCATAGGCCAAACGAAAAATGCTCCTCAACCAAAAAGACAGAAGTGGAAGAGGCCTTCTGCCCCCTAAGCTTCCCTGAATACAGCACAAATAAGGACGAAGTCCGTCTGAAATCTTTCGTGGCCTGAAGATAAAACTTCAGGGCTCGAACCACATCCAAGTTCTGCAGTAACCTTTCCTTAGACGAAGAAGGGTTAGGACACAAGGAAGGAACTACTATCTCCTGATTGATGTTAAGCTCTGACACCACCTTGGGAAGGAATCCCAACCCAGTACGAAGCACAGCCTTATCAGCGTGAAAAACCAGGTAAGGGGGCTCAGATTGCAAGGCCGTTAACTCAGAGACCCTGCGAGCCGATGCAATAGCCAGAAGAAAAAGAACCTTCCAGGAAAGAATCGTAAATGTCAAGCGCATGTATAGGCTAAAACGGAGCCCTCTGCAAAACCTTAAGAACGAAGTTTAAGCTCCAAGAAGGAGCAGAATTTCTAAAGACAGGTTTGATCCTAGACAGAGCCTGAACAAAAGACTGAATATCAGAAAGCTCTGCTAGCTTCTTGTGTAAAAGCACCAACAACTAAATCTGTCCCTTTAAGGAACTGGCGACAAGACCCTTCCTTATCCAGTCCATCCTGGAGAAAAGGCCAGAATCCTGGATACCTTAACCTTGTGCCGGGGATATCCACGTTCCTCGCACCAGAATAAGTAGGTCATAGACACCATATGATAGATGCGACGAGTGACCGGCTTCCTGGCCTGGATGAGAGTATCAATTACTCTCTCAGAAAAACATCTCTTAGCCAAGACTAGGCGTTTAATCTCCACGCAGTCAGCCTCGGAGAATCAATATTTTGGTGTAGAAAGGGACCCTGAACCAGCAGATCTCTGCGCCAGGGTAACCTCCATGGAGGAGACAATGACATCCCCACCAGATCCACAAACCACGTTCTCCACGGCCACAACGGAGCAATCTGAATGGTCGAAGCTTGCTCCTGTTTGATGAGGGCTACCACTCGAGGAAGAATTGGCAACGGTGGAAAAATGTAAATTAGGTTGAACTCCCAAGGCACCGCTAAGGCATCCATCAGCTCTGCCTGTGGGTCCCTGAACCGTGACCCGTATCTCGGTAGCTTAAAGTTGAGTGTGGACGCCATGAGGTCTATCTCCGGCGTCACCCATCTGTTGCAGATCTCCGCAAACACTACGGGATGGAAAGACTATTCCCCCGGATGAAACGACTGTCTGCTTAGAAAGGCTGAGAATGAACAATTGAGTTTCTCTGCCCATTCCAGAATCCGAGATACGTCCCTCATGGCTCGTTTATGTAAGCCACAGAAGTAATGTTGTCCGACTGGAATCTGATTAATCGGGACGACCCCAGGTGGGGCCAAGCCCTCAGAGCATTGAATATCGAAGTTCCAGAATATTTATTGGTAGAGTTGACTCCTCGAGTCCACCTGCCCTGTGCACCCCAAACAGCTCCCCATCCTGATAGACTTGCATCCGTGGTCACAATCTCCCAGGATGGCCTCAAGAAGGATGTCCCCTGGGCCACCTGACCGGGACGGATACACCAAGAGAGGGATTCCCTCACTAGGTTGTCCAGAGAGATCTGTTGGGATAGATCTGAGTGATCACCATTCCATTGTCTCAACATGCATAACTGAAGAGGTCTGAGATGGAACCTGGCGAATGGAATGACATCTATGCTGGATACCATGAGCCCAATCACCTCCATACACCTGGCCACAGATGACCTTGAGGAGGTCTGTAGCACAAGACAGCTTGACGTAATCTTGAAACGTCACTGATCTGTCAAAAATATCTTCATAGATATGGAATCTATTATCGTACCCAGGAACTCCATCCTGTTGCTGGGAACCAGATAACTCTCTCCTTCGTTTATCTTCCATCCTTGGGATCGAAGGAGAAGAAGAAGAGCCCTCGAGAAGTCCTCCACGAGACTGCAGAACGGAGCCTGAAACAGGATATTGTCTATATAAGGAGCCACCGCAATACCTCTGGCTCTCGCAACAGCGAGCAGCGCTCCCAGAACCTTCGTAAAGACTCTTGGGGCAGTCGCCAGACCGAACGGTAGGGCCACAAACTGGAAGTTGTTGGTCCAGAAATGCGAATCTTAGAAACCTGAAGTGGTCCTTGTGGATTGGCACGTGAAGGTAAGCATCCTTCAAATCTATTGTCGCCATCAATTGCCCCTGTTGAACTAGGGGCAGAATTGATCTGATTGCTTCCATTTTGAACGATGGAACTGACAGAAACTTGTTTAGGCACTTTAGGTCCAGAATTGGGCTGAACATGCCCTCCTTTTTTGGGACCACAAAAAGGTTTGAATAGTACCCTAGACCCCTTTCTTCTAGAAGTACTGGAACGATTACTCCGAGAGATGAGAGATCCCTCATGCACTCTAGAAAGGAGTCTCTCTTCTCTGGTCTTGAGGAGAGGTTTGACAGGAGGAATCTGCCCCTGGGCGGATGAGTTTTGAACCCTATCCTGTAACCCTGGGTGATAACTTCCAGAACTCAAGGATCCTGAACGTCTCTCATCCAAGCCTCTGCGAACAGAGATAGTCTGCCCCCTACGTGATCCTGAGACAGATCAGGGGCTGCTGGCCTTGAGACTTGTCCGAACGAAAGGGACGAAAAGTAAATCTCTTAGGCTTATTCTTCTTATCCTGCGGAAGGAAAGAACCCTTGCCTCCCGTGACCGTGGATATAATAGAGTCCAGGCCTGGACCAAAAATAAGTTTTCCCCTGAAACGGAAGGGATAGTAATCTAGACTTGGAAGTCATGTCAGCAGACCACGACTTTAACCATAGAGCCCTGTGGGCTAGAACAGAGAAACCTGATGTTTCGGCATTCAGGCGAATAATCTGCATGTTTGCATCACAGATAAAAGAATTAGCAACCCTTAAGGCCTTAATAATTTCCTGTATCTCCTCGAGGGGAGTCTCCACCTCAATCATAGCTGACAGTGCGTCACACCAATTGGTAGCCGCTCCAGCCAACGCAGTGATCGCCGCTGCTGGTTGGAAAACAAACCCCGTGAGTTGGAACATCTTTCTTAACATGGATTCTAACTTTTTATCCATGGGCTCTTTGAACGACAAACTATCTTCAAGGGGAAAAGTCGAACGCTTAGCGAGCGTGGAGATAGCACCATCCACCTTAGGAATGGACCCCAAAACGCTCAAGCTTAGAGTCCGGAACGGGGAACAGCTTTTTAAAAGAGGTAGAGGGAGAAAAGAACTAGCCCAGTTTCTCCCACTATTTCTTCATAATCGTAGCCATCTTCACGGGAACTGGGAAGGTCTGAGGACCCACCCTGTCCTCGTAAACCCTATCTAGCTTAGAGATTGAAGGTTTTTCCGGAAGTTTCAGTTCTGGAACCTCCAACGTAGCAAGCACTTCCTTCAGTAAAAAGAGCAAATGCTCCATCTTAAACTTAGCCAGAGGTTTAGAAGACGCCGATTCTATCCCAGAGAGAGCGCCCTCCGACGAGTCGGAGGCGTCCTCCTCATCGGATAATCTCTCAGAGACATCCAACAGAATAGATGACCCCTGCGACGGAAGGCAATGTCTTTCCCTTCGCAGGGCGTGGTAGGGCATGAAAGGCCACAGAAACCGCCTGTTGCAACTGGGCAGCGAAATCTGGCAGCCACGAGGCCCCTCCCGCGGGAGGATTAGTAGGGCCTTGGGGAGCTACATGTGTAATCGGAGATGAATGTTGGGAACACACCTCCCGGGACGGAGAACCCTCAGAGGTGGACGGCTCAGTAGTACTAAATAGCTTATTCTTTTTAGATATTGCAATCTTATCAAAGCATGTGGAACACAGTTCAGCAGGCGGATCAACCTGTACCTCCTCACAATAAACACAGGTATTAGATTTAATTAAAGAGGGAGTATACTCTAACATATCAGAGTCCTCCATAGCTTGTGCTTTAAATACGGACTGAGATAGAATAAATCGCACCTTTATACATCAATGGCCGGGGCACTCGTCACCTCCTATGAACCAGACCACAGAGAAACCGTTACGTCTCCCGCAAATGCCGATCAAGAAAGAGGAAGTTGAAGAGGTGACACCTGGTCACAAAGTGCCATGCAGGACCGCCCCTGCACTATAGAGAAAATCAAAAAAGGGACGCGCCGATCTTCACCTGACTGTTCACACATTGCTAGAGCCTCATCTCACACGTGACGTAGCATTAACACAATAAAGATATTATGTATAAATCCCCCCTGTTCAATAATCCCCTTTCCAGGGATATTAACCCTTGTATGTATGTATTGGGTATTTGTAAAGCGTCGCTAATCGCCCATAAGGGTATTAAGGCGCTGCTCATTTTATCAACTTTGGAAGGATGAAAGGCTGAGTGGACCTTGCCGGGGATCGAACCTGCAACCCTAGGGTTGCTACAGAGCTCAACCACAGTGCATTAGCATGCTATTTGTCCGGCCTGCACCCTTGATTCTATACAAATAAAAAGACACACTGTGACCATGCCTTCTTGTGTTATCATATGTGTATAAATGAAACGATCTTACCAGAATCTATGCAGTGGAACAGGAACACGGCCCTACAAGTGTGACAGGTTAGTAGCATCGCTCCTGACATGGACGTGAGTGAATAAAGGCAGGCAGCGAAACTCGTCACTGATTACCAAGGAGCTGTTAACATGAGTCGGGATGGTTTTGCAGAGACGACACTCCCTGCATCTCCGGACTCTAACTTTCATCCATGCTCTCACTGAGAGGCTGACAGGATTACTTAAAACCCCAGTCCCATTTTGAAGAGTACTACCCTCCATAGGAGACTACTCCAAATCTTCTGACACTTCTCTGCCAACCTCCTGTGACGAAAGGCAAAGAAAATAACTGGGGGATGAGGGGAGTGGGGGAGGTATTTAAGCCTTTAGCTGAGGTGTCTTTGCCTCCTCCTGGTGGCCAGGTTCTTAATTCCCAGTAATGAATGAAGCAGTGGACTCTCCTCCCATTAAGATGGAAACAGCTATTTTACAAATGTGTGCTAAAAGCAACCACTAGAGATGGAGCTGGTTTGCAAGAAATCACATACAAATCAGTACAGCCACATCTGAGGATTATATTTTTTACCAAAAAATCGCGAACTCTCGGTTTTTAAATTGCGGCAATTAATTGCGGTTTTAAATCGCATATGTGATTAATCGTGCAGCCCTAGTGTTAACCCTCGAAAGAGGTACACAGCAGGGCTGTCCACTGTCCCCATTAATATTCAATATCTCGATTGAACTACTTGCAATAATGATCAGACATAAAATAGAAGGTATAAAGATAGGTAACAAAGAATTGAAGATCGCACTCTATGCGGATGATATCTTGCTTTATATATCTAATACGAGGGTGAATATTCCGAAACTTTTATCATTGATAGACTCTTTTGGTTCATTCTCAGGGTAAAGAATCAACGCCTCAATTACTTTGTATTAGACAAAATGAAAACTCACCTTCAGTTATACCTTTTAAAATCGTAGTAAACTCTCTTAAATATGTGGGAATAAATATTTAATCTCAGCCTCAAAATTGGTACAATCTTAATTTACTCCCGATTTTAAAAACAATAAAAAAAAAGACATGAGAAATTGGCAGAACCTCCCTATTTCCATGTCAGGACGGATTGCGTTGTTTAAGATGGTTCTACTCCAAACGATTCTCTATGTACTACAGAATGTACCTGTCTAACTTAAAAGCAGGCATTAAAGGGTTAAACACGGCATTACGATATTTTATATGGCAGAACAAAAGAATCTCTATTGAAAAATTGTTTCTACCTAGGAAATTTGGAGGATTAGCCCTCCCAAATCTGAAAATGTACAATTTAGTATTTTTGAGCCATATTGATATAGACTGGATTCTTAACATTATTATTTCACAAATAATAGTCTAGAAACGAATATGATATATCCATTCTCTCCAGTGGCCCTCATCCACTGTAGTCCTAGGTCAGTTCCGAACCAGGTGAAACAAATTAAAACCATTTACATTGTAGTTCAAGCATGGAGAAAAATGGGAATAATGTTAAACTTTAATCCCAACATACCTAAATTTCCAACAATATTAGGAGACCCAGAGTTTCAAGAAGGAACACGGGCATTAGTATTCCATAATTGGGGACATTTAGGACTAACTCATATGAGCCCGTTGGTAGACCATTAATTACAAAGTAATAAATCTTTTGATTCCCTAAAACAAGAATTTAAAATAGACAAAGATTTCTCCGCCTTCCTCCAAATTCGACATTATTTATTTAAATTAGTTTGAGGATTCTATGGATGGAGATGGACTTGGGGTAAAATTGATAATTGGCTGCTCCCAAATGGCACAACTCAAATTTTTGTGAATGCCCGAAATGTGCCTTACCAGCAGCTGATATAGCACATATGTTATGGCTGTGTCCCAAGATCGGACAGCTATGGTTAAAAGTGGAGTATTGGGTCACAAGAGTTCTAAAAATTAACTTGGTGGATTTCACACCTGTAAGAATAATCTTTCTTAAAGGAGCAACTCATTTACAGGAATATGAGAAAAAATTGTCAACAATATAATCTTAGTGGTGAGGAATCTAATATTCAAAAAATGGAAAAATAAAGAAGCCCCCTAATATGACGGAGATTAAAAATTATTTAAAAAGACAATGCATTATTGAACAATTTGCCACAGATATGAACTCAGATCGAGACATTATCCTCTTTTTCACAAAGTGGGCCCCATTTATTAAAACACTATCCCCAGGTGAAATTGACCAATTGATCTATCCCTTTAGGAACTCACAGATAGTATTACTGGTAATCTGATAATTTGTGTGACTCCATCCACACATTATGCTGAAACCATAGACAAGATTAACTAGGATAGGGGAGGAGCGGGGGACAGAGGAGGGAGAGGAACTAGAAGTTTCCTTAGTATCCTTTACGGGATTCCCTTGTGTTTTTGTTCCAGAATATGATAAATACCCAATAGACTACGAGGTATTAAACCATCTATATTTATATTTGTTTACATTTGACGCAGTCAGATTTAGGCGCTAATTAACAGAGAAATAAGTCATATATGTGACTGAACATTTAGCTCCACGCCCTACGAGGCGGAACATTTTGTGATTTATAAAATTTACTATAATGCCCTGCGGTGCGCGGCAGAAAAAATTGATTGTTTTGTTTTCTCGCTTTGTTTTTCATGCTCTATATGAATAATGAAAGTTTAATTTTGACTTGAATGTCCCTTTAAGTTTCCATTTTTGCTTTTTCAAATAAAAATACCAAGAGAACAAAGAAAAATTGATAATAGGAGTAAATTAGAAAGTTGCTTAAAGGGACAGTCAACACTTCATTTAACATGATTGGATATTGAAAATAAAAAACCGAAGATCCGCCTGCACTATACCCCTCCTGCCTTGCCGCCTTATTTCTGTCCAAATCAGCGTTGCTAACCTCTCTAATAACCGGTAAATAAGGCAGCCGAACTCCCCCCACCGTTACGTAGCTGCCTTCTTCAACTGATAAGCAAATCAGAATCCAGTCCTCGGACAGAAATTGCATGCGCGTGCAATTTCTGTCCGAGGACCGGATTCTGATTTGCTTATCAGTCTGGTCTGGACCGGTCTGAAATAGGCCGCAAGACAGAAGGAGTTGAGAGAAGAAAGCAAGCAGTAAAACTCGTCAACGCTGATTGCTTGTGGAGCTGTTAATATGAGTCTGGATGGTTTTGCAGAAAGACTCTCCCTGCATCTCCGGACTCTAACTTTCATCCATGTTCTCACTGGGAGGCTGACAGGACTACTTAAAACTCCAGTCCCATGCCGAAGTACTACCCTCCACAAGAGACTATTGAAAAACTTCTGACACTTCTCTGCCAACCTCCTGGGACGAAAGGCAAATAATGACTGGGGGATGAGGGAAGTGGGAGGGGTATTTAAACCTTTGGCTGGGGTGTCTTTGCCTCCTTCTAGTAACCAGGTTCTGAATTCCCAAAAGTAATGAATGCAGCTGTGGACTCTTTCCATTTATGAAGAAAAGGATATAGTGAACAAATTCAGTGCGGTGATCTAATCATAAATAATCTCAAAAAGAGAAAGAAAAAAAATTGTGTAATACTATAACAATATTGGCTATTATACCTTTGAAAAAGCCACTTGGGCGTGGCGAAACGTACATTGGGAACATACGTGATCAGTGATGTCACAGTGAGGGACATACAGAACAGCAGTTACACAGGTAAAATTGCTACTTGTATCATTCCACTGCCATCCGTATTGGAGACTCTGGTTACAAAGTAATTTGTTGCCATTTCACATTCTAGCCCTTAGTGACTATATAGTCTGTTCCTTTTTATGTTTTTAAAGCTTTTAATACTTTAAATAAATAATGATTGTTTTTAGAAGCGTTTCAGAGGTTGCTATATGCTGCAACTTTGCTTGATAGCCTATATCAGGTCTGCAATATAATAGGAGATAACATATAGCTCCTGGAAAGTCTACAATTTCTGGGAAGAACCTTCTTAAAGTGCATGTCAATTTTAGCAGCCTTTACTTTGGGTAATGATTTATCAACATATAACAATCTAAACCGCATTTTTTTTTTAAATAAATGAATAGTTTTAGTTATATTTTATTAACCAAGAATTGATCCGTTCACACCCGGACTCCTCCTACTCGCAACTTCCTGTATCTGAACATAGTGACGTATAGAGCGGTCTCACCCGCTCTGTACGTATCTGTAAAGTGCGTACCCGTGAGTAATTTACAACGCGCATGCTTTACATTATAATTGCCGAAATCTGTTAATTACTTTTGAAAAA
This sequence comes from Bombina bombina, assembly GCF_027579735.1. Taxonomy (NCBI): domain Eukaryota; kingdom Metazoa; phylum Chordata; class Amphibia; order Anura; family Bombinatoridae; genus Bombina; species Bombina bombina. The sequence continues at coordinate 89,694,653 of NC_069506.1, read as the reverse complement.
AATAAACTTACTCTGCGCAAGCGTTTACTTCGGCCACTCTCAATCTTGCCAGAAGCTCTAAACGCGCATCGCTGCTAAAGCTAAAAAATTTTCCTAAAGCATGCGCAGAAGCGTATGACGTTACAAAAAAAAAGGGTTGAACGCCCCGGGGTGGGAATATTGATTTGAAATCCCTGTTGTCAATCAAAATGCAAAACTGGGACAAAATGGCGGGCGGAGGAATCGAGGCACAGAATAAACATATATCAAGGTAAATTTATGCCTTTAGAAATAATAAATAACAAAACGATGAATTAAAGTCACCCTTATTTTTGATGATTAATAATATGACGATTAGCAATAAGGGTGACTTTACATTCACTTTAAAGATACCAGTGGGAGCTGAGCCTGACAGACTGGTTTTCAGGATTGCGTGGAACTTGGGCTTATGATAGCTCAAGGTTCTGTAAGTACTGATTCAGCACAAACATATATTTTAGCACAATATTGTTATAGTATTACACTATTTTTTGCTCTCTTTTTGTTTGAGATTATTTATCCACACTGAATTTGTTCACTATATCCTTTTATATTACATTTATTACCTGTTTTATTGTTGATTGTGATTTTGAGTTATTTTATTACTTTGCTCTCTAGTTCTGCAAGAAAAATTAAAGTAATCTCCTTTATTTAAAGCGGTGGGACAGCAGGGTAGTATTCTGGGAAATATTTATCCCTTTTGAAACTTGTACAGTACAAGAGGAAGTGCGGTTTAGTCTCTATAGTGCGCTTTAGTCCCTCATCATAGATGACTGAAAGGTCATAAATAGTAATGAGTACATTATACAGAAGATGTGTGTAACCAGACCAAATACACATATATGCAAATTATTTGCCTAGAGGTACAGTGGAAAAGAGCAGTATTTCTTATTTATTTTATTCCTTAAAGGGATAGAAAGGTCAAAAATTAAATGTTCATGGGGGCATTTCAATTTTAAAAACAGAAGCATTTTTGCAATATATACTTCCATTAGCAAAAATGCTTCTAGTAAAAGGCATTACAGATTTTCAGTGGCATACGCACATATCCTAATAAGGCCCGTGCACCTGTATTAAAAACATCCCACCTTCTCAGAGAGCTGGTAGTGGTGTGTATTGCTTCTAAAGACATAATTTCTGACACAGAAGCCACTGCTGACTCTCTAAACAAGCTTGGTGTTTGAATACAGGTGCACAGCCTTCACAGGATATGCGCATATGCCACTGAAAAAGCAGTAATAACTTTTACTAGAAGCATTTTTGCTTATGAAAGTATATTGAAAAAACAGAATTTATGTTTACCTGATAAATTTCTTTCTCCAACGGTGTGTCCGGTCCACGGCGTCATCCTTACTTGTGGGATATTCTCTTCCCCAACAGGAAATGGCAAAGAGCCCAGCAAAGCTGGTCACATGATCCCTCCTAGGCTCCGCCTACCCCAGTCATTCGACCGACGTTAAGGAGGAATATTTGCATAGGAGAAACCATATGGTACCGTGGTGACTGTAGTTAAAGAAAATAAAATATCAGACCTGATTAAAAAAACCAGGGCGGGCCGTGGACCGGACACACCGTTGGAGAAAGAAATTTATCAGGTAAACATAAATTCTGTTTTCTCCAACATAGGTGTGTCCGGTCCACGGCGTCATCCTTACTTGTGGGAACCAATACCAAAGCTTTAGGACACGGATGAAGGGAGGGAGCAAATCAGGTCACCTAAATGGAAGGCACCACGGCTTGCAAAACCTTTCTCCCAAAAATAGCCTCAGAAGAAGCAAAAGTATCAAACTTGTAAAATTTGGTAAAAGTGTGCAGTGAAGACCAAGTCGCTGCCCTACATATCTGATCAACAGAAGCCTCGTTCTTGAAAGCCCATGTGGAAGCCACAGCCCTAGTGGAATGAGCTGTGATTCTTTCGGGAGGCTGCCGTCCGGCAGTCTCGTAAGCCAACCTGATGATGCTTTTAATCCAAAAAGAGAGAGAGGTAGAAGTTGCTTTTTGACCTCTCCTTTTACCTGAATAAACAACAAACAAGGAAGATGTTTGTCTAAAATCCTTTGTAGCATCGAAATAGAATTTTAGAGCGCGAACAACATCCAAATTGTGCAACAAACGTTCCTTCTTTGAAACTGGTTTTGGACACAGAGAAGGTACGATAATCTCCTGGTTAATGTTTTTGTTAGAAACAACTTTTGGAAGAAAACCAGGTTTAGTACGTAAAACCACCTTATCTGCATGGAACACCAGATAAGGAGGAGAACACTGCAGAGCAGATAATTCTGAGACTCTTCTAGCAGAAGAAATCGCAACTAAAAACAAAACTTTCCAAGATAATAACTTAATATCAACGGAATGTAAGGGTTCAAACGGAACCCCCTGAAGAACTGAAAGAACTAAATTGAGACTCCAAGGAGGAGTCAAAGGTTTGTAAACAGGCTTGATTCTAACCAGAGCCTGAACAAAGGCTTGAACATCTGGCACAGCTGCCAGCTTTTTGTGAAGTAATACCGACAAGGCAGAAATCTGTCCCTTCAGGGAACTTGCAGATAATCCTTTTTCCAATCCTTCTTGAAGGAAGGATAGAATCCTAGGAATCTTAACCTTGTCCCAAGGGAATCCTTTAGATTCACACCAACAGATATATTTTTTCCAAATTTTGTGGTAAATCTTTCTAGTCACAGGCTTTCTGGCCTGAACAAGAGTATCGATCACAGAATCTGAGAATCCTCGCTTCGATAAAATCAAGCGTTCAATCTCCAAGCAGTCAGCTGGAGTGAAACCAGATTCGGATGTTCGAACGGACCCTGAACAAGAAGGTCTCGTCTCAAAGGTAGCTTCCAAGGTGGAGCCGATGACATATTCACCAGATCTGCATACCAAGTCCTGCGTGGCCACGCAGGAGCTATCAAGATCACCGACGCCCTCTCCTGCTTGATCCTGGCTATCAGCCTGGGGATGAGAGGAAATGGCGGGAACACATAAGCTAGTTTGAAGGTCCAAGGTGCTACTAGTGCATCCACTAGAGCCGCCTTGGGATCCCTGGATCTGGCCCCGTAGCAAGGAACTTTGAAGTTCTGACGAGAGGCCATCAGATCCATGTCTGGAATGCCCCACAGGTGAGTGACTTGGGCAAAGATTTCCGGATGGAGTTCCACCTCCCCCGGATGCAATGTCTGACGACTCAGAAAATCCGCTTCCCAATTTTCCACTCCTGGGATGTGGATAGCAGACAGGTGGCAGGAGTGAGACTCCGCCCAAAGAATAATTTTGGTTACTTCTTCCATCGCTAGGGAACTCCTTGTTCCCCCCTGATGGTTGATGTACGCAACAGTCGTCATGTTGTCTGATTGAAACCGTATGAACCTGGTCCTCGCAAGCTGAGGCCAGGCCTGGAGCGCATTGAATATCGCTCTCAGTTCCAGAATATTTATCGGTAGAAGAGATTCTTCCCGAGACCAAAGACCCTGAGCTTTCAGGGATCCCCAGACCGCGCCCCAGCCTATCAGACTGGCGTCGGTCGTGACAATGACCCACTCTGGTCTGTGGAACATCATCCCTTGAGACAGATTGTCCAGGGGCAGCCACCAACGGAGTGAGTCTCTGGTCCTCTGATTTACTTGTATCTTCGGAGACAAGTCTGTATAGTCCCCATTCCACTGACTGAGCATGCACAGTTGTAATGGTCTTAGATGAATGCGCGCAAAAGGAACTATGTCCATCGCCGCCACCATCAACCCGATCACTTCCATGCACTGAGCTATGGAAGGAAGAGGAACGGAATGAAGTATCCGACAAGAGTCCAGAAGCTTTGTTTTTCTGGCCTCTGTTAGAAAGATCCTCATTTCTAAGGAGTCTATAATTGTTCCCAAGAAGGGAACCCTTGTTGACGGGGATAGAGAACTCTTTTCCACGTTCACTTTCCAGCCGTGAGATCTGAGAAAGGCCAGGACAATGTCCGTGTGAGCCTTTGCTTGAGGAAGGGACGACGCTTGAATCAGAATGTCGTCCAGGTAAGGTACTACTGCAATGCCCCTTGGTCTTAGCACCGCTAGAAGGGACCCTAGTACCTTTGTGAAAATCCTTGGAGCAGTGGCTAATCCGAAAGGAAGCGCCACGAACTGGTAATGTTTGTCCAGGAATGCAAACCTTAGGAACCGATGATGTTCCTTGTGGATAGGAATATGTAGATACGCATCCTTTAAATCCACCGTGGTCATAAATTGACCTTCCTGGATGGAAGGAAGGATAGTTCGAATGGTTTCCATCTTGAACGATGGGACCTTGAGAAATTTGTTTAAGATCTTGAGATCTAGGATTGGTCTGAACGTTCCCTCTTTTTTGGGAACTATGAACAGATTGGAGTAGAACCCCATCCCTTGTTCTCTTAATGGAACAGGATGAATCACTCCCATTTTTAACAGGTCTTCTACACAATGTAAGAACGCCTGTCTTTTTATGTGGTCTGAAGACAACTGCGACTTGTGGAACCTCCCCCTTGGGGGAAGTCCCTTGAATTCCAGAAGATAACCCTGGGAGACTATTTCTAGCGCCCAAGGATCCAGAACATCTCTTGCCCAAGCCTGAGCGAAGAGAGAGAGTCTGCCCCCCACCAGATCCGGTCCCGGATCGGGGGCCAATATTTCATGCTGTCTTGGTAACAGTGGCAGGTTTCTTGGCCTGCTTTCCCTTGTTCCAGCCTTGCATTGGTCTCCAAGCCGGCTTGGCCTGAGAAGTATTACCCTCTTGCTTAGAGGACGTAACACCTTGGGCTGGTCCGTTTTTACGAAAGGGACGAAAATTAGGTCTATTTTTTGCCTTGAAGGGCCGATCCTGAGGAAGGGCGTGGCCCTTACCCCCAGTGATATCAGAGATAATCTCTTTCAAGTCAGGACCAAACAGCGTTTTCCCCTTGAAAGGAATGTTTAGTAGCTTGTTCTTGGAAGACGCATCAGCCGACCAAGATTTCAACCAAAGCGCTCTGCGCGCCACAATAGCAAACCCAGAGTTCTTAGCCGCTAACTTAGCCAATTGCAAAGAGGCGTCTAGAGTGAAAGAATTAGCCAATTTGAGAGCATTGATTCTGTCCATAATCTCCTCATAAGGAGGAGAGTCACTATCGAGCACCTTAAGCAGTTCATCAAACCAGAAATATGCGGCTGTAGTGACAGGGACAATGCATGAAATGGGTTGTAGAAGGTAACCCTGCTGAACAAACATCTTTTTAAGCAAACCTTCTAATTTTTTATCCATAGGATCTTTGAAAGCACAACTATCCTCTATGGGAATAGTGGTGCGTTTGTTTAAAGTAGAAACCGCTCCCTCGACCTTGGGGACTGACTGCCATAAGTCCTTTCTGGGGTCGACCATAGGAAACAATTTTTTAAATATGGGGGGAGGGACGAAAGGAATACCGGGCCTTTCCCATTCTTTATTAACAATGTCCGCCACCCGCTTGGGTATAGGAAAAGCTTCTGGGAGCCCCGGCACCTCTAGGAACTTGTCCATTTTACATAGTTTCTCTGGGATGACTAAATTTTCACAATCATCCAGAGTGGATAATACCTCCTTAAGCAAAATGCGGAGATGTTCCAATTTAAATTTAAATGTAATCACATCAGATTCAGCCTGCTGAGAAATGTTCCCTAAATCAGTAATTTCTCCCTCAGACAAAACCTCCCTGGCCCCCTCAGATTGGGTTAGGGGCCCTTCAGAGATATTAATATCAGCGTCGTCATGCTCTTCAGTAACTAAAACAGAGCAGCCACGCTTACGCTGACAAGGGTTCATTTTGGCTAAAATGTTTTTGACAGAATTATCCATTACAGCCGTTAATTGTTGCATAGTAAGGAGAATTGGCGCGCTAGATGTACTAGGGGCCTCCTGAGTGGGCAAGACTCGTGTAGACGAAGGAGGGAATGATGCAGTACCATGCTTACTCCCCTCACTTGAGGAATCATCTTGGGCATCATTGTCATTATCACATAAATCACATTTATTTAAATGAATAGGAATTCTGGCTTCCCCACATTCAGAACACAGTCTATCTGGTAGTTCAGACATGTTAAACAGGCATAAACTTGATCAGAAAGTACAAAAAACGTTTTAAAATAAAACCGTTACTGTCACTTTAAATTTTAAACTGAACACACTTTATTACTGCAATTGCGAAAAAACATGAAGGAATTGTTCAAAATTCACCAAATTTTCACCACAGCGTCTTAAAGCCTTGAAAATATTGCACACCAATTTTGGAAGCTTTAACCCTTAAAATAACGGAACCGGAGCCGTTTTAAGCTTTAAACCCCTTTACAGTCCCTGGTATCTGCTTTGCTGAGACCCAACCAAACCCAAAGGGGAATACGATACCAAATGACGCCTTCAGAAGTCTTTTATAAGTATCAGAGCTCCTCTCACATGCGACTGCATGCCATGCCTCTCAAAAACAAGTGCGCAACACCGGCGCGAAAATGAGACTCTGCCTATGCTTTGGGAAAGCCCCTAAAGAATAAGGTGTCTAAAACAGTGCCTGCCGATATTATTAAATCAAAATACCCAGAATAAATGATTCCTCAAGGCTAAATAAGTGTTAATATCAATCGATTTAGCCCAAAAAAAGTCTACAGTTTAAATAAGCCCTTGTGAAGCCCTTATTTACAATCGTAATAAACATGGCTTACCGGATCCCATAGGGAAAATGACAGCTTCCAGCATTACATCGTCTTGTTAGAATGTGTCATACCTCAAGCAGCAAGAGACTGCAAACTGTTCCCCCAACTGAAGTTAATTGCTCTCAACAGTCCTGTGTGGAACAGCCATGGATTTTAGTTACGGTTGCTAAAATCATTTTCCTCATACAAACAGAATTCTTCATCTCTTTTCTGTTTCTGAGTAAATAGTACGTACCAGCACTATTTGAAAATAACAAACTCTTGATTGAATAATGAAAAACTACAGTTAAACGCTAAAAAACTCTAAGCCATCTCCGTGGAGATGTTGCCTGTACAACGGCAAAGAGAATGACTGGGGTAGGCGGAGCCTAGGAGGGATCATGTGACCAGCTTTGCTGGGCTCTTTGCCATTTCCTGTTGGGGAAGAGAATATCCCACAAGTAAGGATGACGCCGTGGACCGGACACACCTATGTTGGAGAAAATGCTTCTATTTCAAATTGAAATGCACCCACACAAACATTTCAATTTTGACCTTTATATCCCTTTAAATCAAGAATTATGCACCAAATAAATGTTGTGAATACAGAGATCCGTTTTGTATATATGTAAATAATATAACTACTATGAAAATAAAAGCTTTAAAACAGTTTATCGTTTGTAAATTACAGTGAATGTAACATGTTCTTTTAGTCATGTATATTTAATATGAATTGATTAGTTGTATAAACTGTGTGTAATTGTCTTTCCATGTACACACTGGGTAAAATGTGCTTATGTATTGCACATTACAGTAACTAACAGAAAAACAGGAACGGTATACACCTTTGAAATTACAAGACATTGCTGTCGTATTGCTCAAGAATATCACATCTTATTTGTAAAACAAATTAACATCCCTTTTACTGCAACAGTTTTTCAATAGCCAAACTTAGCCACCACTTGCCTTATGTGAAGGAGCCAATCAGTCTGCAGAAGACAAGGCTAACCACGGTTATTATGTTAGTACATAGAACATTGTTATGCAGTTATCTGTTAAAGCCAATAAGGTAAATATATGTAGCAGGGTTAGCCTTGAGAAGTTCTGAGAATGAGAAAATCCACAATATTCAGAGCTAAATGACAAAAGAGGGCAAAATAAATAAAGATATATTGAAAAGTAGTTTCATTACACACAACTAAACTTTATATAAAAAACGCAAGGTGTTTACTAACCATTTAAATCTCTTATTCAGAGGTTTTAAAATCTGAAAGAGATCAAGAAAACATAATTTATGTAAGAACTTACCTGATAAATTCATTTCTTTCATATTAACAAGAGTCCATGAGCTAGTGACGTATGGGATATACATTCCTACCAGGAGGGGCAAAGTTTCCCAAACCTTAAAATGCCTATAAATACACCCCTCACCACACCCACAAATCAGTTTAACGAATAGCCAAGAAGTGGGGTGATAAGAAAAAGTGCGAAGCATATAAAATAAGGAATTGGAATAATTGTGCTTTATACAAAAAAATCATAACCACCACAAAAAAGGGTGGGCCTCATGGACTCTTGTTAATATGAAAGAAATGAATTTATCAGGTAAGTTCTTACATAAATTATGTTTTCTTTCATGTAATTAACAAGAGTCCATGAGCTAGTGACGTATGGGATAATGACTACCCAAGATGTGGATCTTTCCACACAAGAGTCACTAGAGAGGGAGGGATAAAATAAAGACAGCCAATTCCTGCTGAAAATAATCCACACCCAAAATAAAGTTTAACAAAAAACGTAAGCAGAAGATTCAAACTGAAACCGCTGCCTGAAGAACTTTTCTACCAAAAACTGCTTCAGAAGAAGAAAATACATCAAAATGGTAGAATTTAGTAAAAGTATGCAAAGAAGACCAAGTTGCTGCTTTGCAGATCTGGTCAACCGAAGCTTCGTTCCTAAACGCCCAGGAAGTAGATACTGACCTAGTAGAATGAGCTGTAATTCTTTGAGGCGGAGTTTTACCCGACTCAACATAGGCAAGATGAATTAAAGATTTCAACCAAGATGCCAAAGAAATGGCAGAAGCTTTCTGGCCTTTCCTAGAACCGGAAAAGATAACAAATAGACTAGAAGTCTTACGGAAAGATTTCGTAGCTTCAACATAATATTTCAAAGCTCTAACAACATCCAAAGAATGCAATGATTTCTCCTTAGAATTCTTAGGATTAGGACATAATGAAGGAACCACAATTTCTCTACTAATGTTGTTGGAGTTCACAACTTTAGGTAAAAATTCAAAAGAAGTTCGCAACACCGCCTTATCCTGATGAAAAATCAGAAAAGGAGACTCACACGAAAGAGCAGATAATTCAGAAACTCTTCTAGCAGAAGAGATGGCCAAAAGGAACAAAACTTTCCAAGAAAGTAATTTAATGTCCAATGAATGCATAGGTTCAAACGGAGGAGCTTGAAGAGCTCCCAGAACCAAATTCAAACTCCAAGGAGGAGAAATTGACTTAATGACAGGTTTTATACGAACCAAAGCTTGTACAAAACAATGAATATCAGGAAGAATAGCAATCTTTCTGTGAAAAAGAACAGAAAGAGCAGAGATTTGTCCTTTCAAAGAACTTGCGGACAAACCCTTATCCAAACCATCCTGAAGAAATTGTAAAATTCTCGGTATTCTAAAAGAATGCCAAGAAAAATGATGAGAAAGACACCATGAAATATAAGTCTTCCAGACTCTATAATATATCTCTCGAGATACAGATTTACGAGCCTGTAACATAGTATTAATCACGGAGTCAGAGAAACCTCTATGACCAAGAATCAAGCGTTCAATCTCCATACCTTTAAATTTAAGGATTTCAGATCCGGATGGAAAAAAGGACCTTGTGACAGAAGGTCTGGTCTTAACGGAAGAGTCCATGGCTGGCAAGATGCCATCCGGACAAGATCCGCATACCAAAACCTGTGAGGCCATGCCGGAACTATTAGCAGAACAAACGAGCATTCCCTCAGAATCTTGGAGATTACTCTTGGAAGAAGAACTAGAGGCGGAAAGATATAAGCAGGATGATACTTCCAAGGAAGTGATAATGCATCCACTGCCTCCGCCTGAGGATCCCGGGATCTGGACAGATACCTGGGAAGTTTCTTGTTTAGATGAGAGGCCATCAGATCTATCTCTGGGAGCCCCCACAATTGAACAATCTGAAGAAATACCTCTGGGTGAAGAGACCATTCGCCCGGATGCAACGTTTGGCGACTGAGATAATCCGCTTCCCAATTGTCTACACCTGGGATATGAACCGCAGAGATTAGACAGGAGCTGGATTCCGCCCAAACCAAAATTCGAGATACTTCTTTCATAGCCAGAGGACTGTGAGTCCCTCCTTGATGATTGATGTATGCCACAGTTGTGACATTGTCTGTCTGAAAACAAATGAACGATTCTCTCTTCAGAAGAGGCCAAAACTGAAGAGCTCTGAAAATTGCACGGAGTTCCAAAATATTGATCGGTAATCTCACCTCCTGAGATTCCCAAACTCCTTGTGCCGTCAGAGATCCCCACACAGCTCCCCAACCTGTGAGACTTGCATCTGTTGAAATTACAGTCCAGGTCGGAAGAACAAAAGAAGCCCCCTGAATTAAACGATGGTGATTTGTCCACCACGTTAGAGAGTGTCGAACAATCGGTTTTAAAGATATTAATTGAGATATCTTCGTGTAATCCCTGCACCATTGGTTCAGCATACAGAGCTGAAGAGGTCGCATGTGAAAACGAGCAAAGGGGATCGCGTCCGATGCAGCAGTCATAAGACCTAGAATTTCCATGCATAAGGCTACCGAAGGGAATGATTGTGACTGAAGGTTTCGACAAGCTGTAATCAATTTTAGACGTCTCTTGTCTGTTAAAGACAGAGTCATGGACACTGAATCTATCTGGAAACCCAGAAAGGTTACCCTTGTTTGAGGAATCAAAGAACTTTTTGGTAAATTGATCCTCCAACCATGATCTTGAAGAAACAACACAAGTCGATTCGTATGAGACTCTGCTAAATGTAAAGACGGAGCAAGTACCAAGATATCGTCCAAATAAGGAAATACCACAATACCCTGTTCTCTGATTACAGACAGAAGGGCACCGAGAATCTTTGTGAAAATTCTTGGAGCTGTAGCAAGGCCAAACGGTAGAGCCACAAATTGGTAATGCTTGTCTAGAAAAGAGAATCTCAGGAACTGATAATGATCTGGATGAATCGGAATATGCAGATATGCATCCTGTAAATCTATTGTGGACATATAATTCCCTTGCTGAACAAAAGGCAATATAGTCCTTACAGTTACCATCTTGAACGTTGGTATCCTTACATAACGATTCAATAATTTTAGATCCAGAACTGGTCTGAAGGAATTCTCCTTCTTTGGTACAATGAAGAGATTTGAATAAAACCCCATCCCCTGTTCCGGAACTGGAACTGGCATAATTACTCCAGCCAACTCTAGATCTGAAACACAATTCAGAAATGCTTGAGCTTTCACTGGATTTACTGGGACATGGGAAAGAAAAAATCTCTTTGCAGGAGGTCTCATCTTGAAACCAATTCTGTACCCTTCTGAAACAATGTTCTGAATCCAAAGATTGTGAACAGATTTGATCCAAATTTCTTTGAAAAAACGTAACCTGCCCCCTACCAGCTGAACTGGAATGAGGGCCGTACCTTCATGTGAACTTAGAAGCAGGCTTTGCCTTTCTAGCAGGCTTGGATTTATTCCAGACTGGAGATGGTTTCCAAACTGAAACTGCTCCTGAGGACGAAGGATCAGGCTTTTGTTCTTTGTTGAAACGAAAGGAACGAAAACGATTGTTAGCCCTGTTTTTACCTTTAGATTTTTTATCCTGTGGTAAAAAAGTTCCTTTCCCACCAGTAACAGTTGAAATAATAGAATCCAACTGAGAACCAAATAATTTGTTTCCCTGGAAAGAAATGGAAAGTAGAGTTGATTTAGAAGCCATATCAGCATTCCAAGTCTTAAGCCATAAAGCTCTTCTGGCTAAGATAGCCAGAGACATAAATCTAACATCAACTCTAATAATATCAAAAATGGCATCACAGATGAAATTATTAGCATGCTGGAGAAGAATAATAATATCATGAGAATCACGATTTGTTACTTGTTGCGCTAGAGTTTCCAACCAAAAAGTTGAAGCTGCAGCAACATCAGCCAATGATATAGCAGGTCTAAGAAGATTACCTGAACATAGATAAGCTTTTCTTAGAAAAGATTCAATTTTTCTATCTAAAGGATCCTTAAACGAGGTACCATCTGACGTAGGAATGGTAGTACGTTTAGCAAGGGTAGAAATAGCCCCATCAACTTTAGGGATTTTGTCCCAAAATTCTAACCTGTCAGGCGGAACAGGATATAATTGTTTAAAACGTTTAGAAGGAGTAAATGAATTACCCAATTTATCCCATTCCTTAGCAATTACTGCAGAAATAGCATTAGGAACAGGAAAGACTTCTGGAATAACCGCAGGAGCTTTAAAAACCTTATCCAAACGTATAGAATTAGTATCAAGAGGACTAGAATCCTCTATTTCTAAAGCAATTAGTACTTCTTTAAGTAAAGAGCGAATAAATTCCATCTTAAATAAATATGAAGATTTATCAGCATCAATCTCTGAGACAGAATCCTCTGAACTAGAAGAGTCCAAAGAATCAGAATGATGGTGTTCATTTAAAAATTCATCTGTAGAGAGAGAAGATTTAAAAGACTTTTTACGTTTACTAGAAGGAGAAATAACAGACAAAGCCTTCTTTATGGATTCAGAAACAAAATCTCTTATGTTATCAGGAACATTCTGCACCTTAGATGTTGAGGGAACTGCAACAGGCAATGGTACATCACTAAAGGAAATATTATCTGCTTTAACAAGTTTGTCATGACAATTAATACAAACAACAGCTGGAGAAATAGCTACCAAAAGTTTACAGCAGATACACTTAGCTTTGGTAGATCCAGCAGGCAGTGGTTTTCCTGTAGTATCTTCTGGCTCAGATGCAACGTGAGACATCTTGCAATATGTAAGAGAAAAAACAACATATAAAGCAAAATAAATCAAATTCCTTATAAGACAGTTTCAGGAATGGGAAAAAAATGCCAAACATCAAGCTTCTAGCAACCAGAAGCAAATGAAAATGAGACTGAAATAATGTGGAGACAAAAGCGACGCCCATATTTTTTGGCGCCAAATAAGACGCCCACATTATTTGGCGCCTAAATGCTTTTGGCGCCAAAAATGACGCCACATCCGGAACGCCGACATTTTTGGCGCAAAATAACGTCAAAAAATGACGCAACTTCCGGCGACACGTATGACGCCGGAAACGGAAATGAATTTTTGCGCCAAAAAAATCCGCGCCAAAAATGACGCAATAAAATGAAGCATTTTCAGCCCCCGCGAGCCTAACAGCCCACAGGGAAAAAAGTCAAATTTTTGAGGTAAGACAAAATATGATAATTTAAAGCATAATCCCAAATATGAAACTGACTGTCTGGAAATAAGGAAAGTTGAACATTCTGAGTCAAGGCAAATAAATGTTTGAATACATATATTTAGAACTTTATAAATAAAGTGCCCAACCATAGCTTAGAGTGTCACAGAAAATAAGACTTACTTACCCCAGGACACTCATCTACATGTTTGTAGAAAGCCAAACCAGTACTGAAACGAGAATCAGTAGAGGAAATGGTAAATATAAGAGTATATCGTCGATCTGAAAAGGGAGGTAAGAGATGAATCTCTACGACCGATAACAGAGAACCTTATGAAATAGACCCCGTAGAAGGAGATCACTGCATTCAATAGGCAATACTCTCCTCACATCCCTCTGACATTCACTGCACGCTGAGAGGAAAACCGGGCTCCAACTTGCTGCGGAGCGCATATCAACGTAGAATCTAGCACAAACTTACTTCACCACCTCCCTTGGAGGCAAAGTTTGTAAAACTGATTTGTGGGTGTGGTGAGGGGTGTATTTATAGGCATTTTAAGGTTTGGGAAACTTTGCCCCTCCTGGTAGGAATGTATATCCCATACGTCACTAGCTCATGGACTCTTGTTAATTACATGAAAGAAATCAATTCATACAGTACATCTATTTAGCTCCATATAAAAACAAGAACCAGACGTCTAAAATGTGGATACTCAGACTATTAAGACAAATAGTTAATAAAAGCAAACTTACCAACTTGAAGTCTTGGATGCTACATATGAAGTATGGAGTGTTAGATCTTCTGCTCTCAATATACACACAGTCTAAAAAAGAAAATGAGAGAAAATTGTACAATGCACTTAATCCAAGAAAGTCTCCTTAACCCTTTGGAGGTGTAAGCAATGCATTTTACTCAATGTTAAAATAACCATTTCTAATTAAAATCCCTTAAACATGTTATTTGTCCTGGCTGTTGGCTAAATACATGTGTTAATAGAAAATGCCATTCTGATTACAAAACTTAATAAGCAACTCGCAAGTCCTACAGCAGGGGAGAGAATTAGAATCTGAAATCAAATGTTAAAGGGACATTTTACACTAGATTTTTCTTTGCATAAATGCTTTGTAGATGATCCATTTATATAGCACATCTGGGAGTGTTTTTGTAACAATGTGTAGTTTTGCTTATTTTTTATAACATTGTGCTGATTTTGGAAGGGGGTAAGGGGTGAGTGTCTTCACTTCCTTTTTTCCCAGCCTCTTTCACTTGGTGTCCCAGCCTAACCTCATCAAAAGTGCAATACTGGGAGTGCCTAAGTAAGTTTTCATACTAGGTTTTTAGATCAGTATCTGTGCATATTCTTCTTTATAGAAGTTTATATTACATGCAATTATATGGAAATGGGTGTATACTGTCCCTTTAATGTAAAAGATCTGTGAGATATCTAGAGCACTGGTTTTCAAACCTGTCCTCAAGCCTCCCAAACAAGCCAGGTTTCAGCATTACCTTGGATTAGAGCATGTAAAATAACCATGTTGACTAATCAGCTGATTATTTCAACCGTGTTCTAGTTCAGATATCCTCAAAATATGGCCTGGTAGGGAGGCCGGAGGACAGGTTTGAAAACCAGTGATCTAGAGCCGGACAAATTCCATGAACCAGTGTGCATTCTAGTCAAATCCCACTATTCATATGAATCTGTCTAGAACAAATAAAGAAGGCACCTTATGTGCAAATCAATAGGTCAACAACATGAATCACCAAGCTGGGGAAACAGGGGACTCACATCTCGTTGCAGCACTCTGTTGTGCTTATAGACACCAGCTGGAGATGCACAGTGCTCCAATTCACTGGCCCAAGGCTGCTAAAACCGATGAAACCCTCTGAGAAACGGTTCTTCACATCAAAGTAGCTGAAACTGATTCACTGTACACTAATAAATGGCTTCCTCTGAGAAACGCGTTGCATGTGGGGGTATTACCTATCAGTTATCTCTCAGCATTTGTTGTACAAACAGTTTTTGTGTATTTTTAATAAATGTGAGATTTTTAAATAACCGTTTATTAGTGTACAACTGAATCAGTTTCAGCTACTTTTTGTTTCTTTAACAATCTGGGACAGTATCACCATATTTGTGAGGACATGGTGCTATCAATTTTGTTATATCTCTGTTATATATAACTTCTTCTGTTTGTCCAAGTTTTAATTTGGATCATATCTGTATATACACACACTGAGGCAGGGACTAGCGCCCCTGGCGTTGTGACTATATAATTCGTTTTGTTTTTTTTTTAATATGAATTAGTGCAGCCTTCCAATAGATTAACATATCAACAGAGCCTGAACTTAATTAGAGCACAAAAACACCTTGTTTATTTTAATTGGTTTTCAATTATCAAATTCCACCCACAACTTCCCTAATCTGGACTTGAGTCTGGAGACGACAGGTCTTGCCACAGTGAAAGTATATGCAAAAAAGTTTTACTTTGTATAAGTAAATTTGTATTATCAAATTTTGCTTCATTTTCTTGGTATTCTTTGTTGAAGTAGTAGTGCTGCACTGGGACCTAGCTAAATACAACTGTTGAGCTAATAATAAGAGGCATAAAGGGCAAGTCACCAACCACAAGCTAGCTCCCAGTTGTGCATTGCTGCTCCTGAGCCTACCTAGGTAAGCATTTCAACAAAGGATACCAAGAGAGCAAAGCAAATTAGATAATTTGATTAAAATTGTATGCTCTAACTGAATCATGAAAGAAAAATGTCTCTTTAAGCAAGTGTGAAGTAAGATGTAACTTGTTTGTTAAAATGTAATGTTTAGAATTGTTTAAAATATCTAATGTAGAGGAGAACTTGAATGAACACTCAATTAAAAGTAAACTTTTATGATTCAGAAAGAGCAGCAGAATAGATTTGCATAATCAACAAATGCAAGATAACAAGAGAATACAATAGCATTTACTCTGAATTTCAAATAAGTAGTAGATTTTTTTTCTAACACATTTCAAAGTTATGTATATTTCCACTACCCCTGTACCATGTGATAGTAATCAGCCAATCACAAATGCATATATGTATAGTCTGAGAATTCTTACACATGCTCAGTAGGAGCTGGTGACTCAAAAAGTGTAAATATAAAAAGACTGTGCACATTTTTTTTTAATGGAAGTAAATTGGAAAGTTGTTTAAAATGACATGCTGTATCTGAATCATGAAAATTTAATTTAACCTGAGCTTCCTTTTAAGACACTTTCCAATTTGCTTATATTATCAAAATTTGCCCAGTCTTTTTATATACACACTTTCTGGGGATCAAGCTTCTACTAAGCATGTGCAGGAACTCACAGGATATACATATACTAGTCTGTGATTGGCTGATGTCTGTCACATGATACAATGGGCCGGAAAATGGGAGAAAAATGTTTTGTCAGAAAAAATCTACTGCTTATTTGAAATTTAGAGTAGGTGTTAAATTATTGACTTCTTATTATGCACTTGTTAATTATTCTACTCCATTGAGTGGTCCTTTAAGGGACACTAAATACATTTTACAGGCATAGTATTGAAGTTATGCTCCGCCTCCCTCTAGTCATGGTTGCTACCATGTTGAAATCTATCTTTCACTACATTCCAGTGCTGATGTGTTTGCACATGTGCATTAACGCTCCTTCAGATACCTGCAGTGTAACCTAGGTTCCAAAATGGCAGCACCCATGATTAGAGGGATGTGCATGAAATGAATTTAGTGTTTAGTGCTCCTTTATCAGCAATGGGCAGAGACAATAATAAATTATGAAACCTCTACAGGTATTACATGTTTATTATACATTTTAATTATAGTGGTCTGAACCATAGAACATGTTCATGAATAAAAAACAAACCAAAATCTACATTTTATATTTATGGGAGCAATGTAAAACAAACTTCATCTAACAGTATGCTAAAGGTTTTGTCTTAAAGGGACATTTGCATTCAAAGGAGACGTAAACCCAGTGAAATTGTTACTTTACCATCTTATGCATTTTAAGAATAGAACAAGTTACAACATAGCAGTGCCCATACAAGTTTACACTAATTTCTTCAATATAATAGCTTTTTTTTAATTTTTATTCTGTATAGTATTCCCAGGTTAATCTTTGCTTCAAATAGATCACTACACTTAACATTTATATAAGTGTTTAATTACCCTTTAAGAGAAGCTTGAGTGCATTCTGTATGATTCAAAGGTGTAAATGCTTTTAAAACCATTTTTTATGCATATTTTACAATACAGGGATTAATTGTGGATATATACTTACCATGTCCATAATGTAATACCCTTTTAAAGGGTTACGTTATAAGAAAGATGACAAAAAAATTCTACCAGAATGAAAAAGAAAAAGCAGACCATTGTATCATCTGTATATACACAAATAAAAGCATACAGCAGATTGGGTGATGTATTTAGAGGTAAAATATGTTAAAGGGACAAGAAACCACAAAATTTCCTTTCATGATTTTGATAGAACATACAATTTTAAACAACTTTACAATTTACTTCTATTATTAAATTTGCTTCATTATCTTATTTTCTGAAGGAACAACTTTGCGCTACTGGCAGCTAGCTGAACACATCTAGTTAGCCAATCACAAGAGACAAATGTGTGCAGGCACCAATCGGCTGCTAGCTCCCACTAGTGTCGGATACATGCTTTGTCTTTTTCAACAAGGGATACTAAGGAAACGAAGCACATTTGAAAATAGAAGTGAATTTAAAAGTGTCTTAAAATGACATGATCTATCTGAATCATGCAACTTTAATTTTGACTTTCTTATCCCTTTATTTATTTTAACTAGTGGTATGCAAATTTAATGGCATTTGTTAACACTGAATGCTAGTAGAAATTTTCTATCTGAAACAAATACTTTCAAGTAAGAGGTGCTTTAGCACAATTAGTGTATACACTGAATCCAAACAGAAAAGACTGGAATGAGCCAGCTGCAAACTAGGGAGAAGCAGGAGATGTGGGGGATGGATAAATGAAGTGCACCATTATTGTTGTTATAATTTAAATTCGACACAATGGAACTCATCTTATGTTTACTTATAATGACATTCAAGCTAGTGATCTTTCTTGCATAGCTTATATAAATTGTGTCAGACACTACAAACATTGAGAAACCAGCCACAAAGAGTCAAACAAGTGTGTTTTACTTAAATTGTTTGTGACAAAAGGTCACAATTTAAGGTTGGAAGAAAGGAGATTTAATCTCCTGCAACAGAAACATTTTTTTCACTGTAAGAGCAATAAAATTGTGGAATTCATTACCAAAGGAGGTAGTGAATGCCAATACCCTAGATACATTTAAAAATGTTTTAGATATACTAGATAAGTGTTTATATATATATATATATATATATATATATATATACACACACACATATACATATACAATTAAAGTTTAATTTTGACTTAAATGGACATGAAAGAATTTTTTTCATTCATGATTTCAGTAAAACATACAATTTTAAACAATTTTCCAGTCTACTTCTATTATTAATTTTACTTAATTCTCTTGGTATCATTTGTTGGAGAAGCAATATACTACTGGTTTCTAACGGAACACATGGGTGAGCCAATGACAATCGGTATATATATGTACCAACGAATCAGCAGTTAGAACCTAGGTTCTTTGCTTCTCCTGAGCTTTCCTAGATAAACCTTTCAGCAATGGATAACAAGAGAAGGCAGCAAATTATAAAGTTGTTTAAAATTGTATGCTCGGTCTAAATCATGAAAGTCTAATTATGACTTTACTGTCCCTTTAAGTTTCCCTTTAAAGGGACACTGAACCCAAATTTTTTCTTTTGTAATTCAGAAAGAGCATGCAATTTTAAGCAACTTTCTAATTTACTCCTATTATTAATTTTTCTTCGTTCTCTTGCTATCATTATTTGAAAAAGAAGGCATCTAAGCTTTTTATTGGTTTCAGTACTCTGTACAGCACTTTTTTATTGGTGGATGAATTTATCCACCAATCAGCAAGGACAACCCAGGTTGTTCACCAAAAATGGGCGGGCATCTAAACTTACATTCTTGCATATCAAATAAAGATACCAAGAGAATGAAGAAAATTTGATAATAGGAGTAAATTAGAAAGTTGCTTAAAATTTCATGCTCAATCTGAATCAGAAAATAATTTTTTTGGGTACAGTATCCCTTTAAGATAATTGTTTCTAACTTATGTACTAGATGGTCGAAAACTGATTTTACTTACTCTTATGTACAATACTTTGTCTTATCCATTTCAAACAAGATGAAAAGTAAACAAAAATCATGCATAATATCAAATAAAATAAATAGAGTTGTCTTAATTAACAAGTCTGTATTAATTACGGAGCTCCAGAAACCACTGGCTCCTTGAATTTTACCCCTGGCTCACAACTTGTGGGGTTATTCTCCATATTATCGATATACAGATACCACTGTTTGGTAGGAATGTGCATTTGGATCGTGAGGATCCGAATGCGGAAGTAATGAGCTGCTCTTGCCCTTCGTATATTTTCGTGGCCAAATTGATTCCTGTAAAAGATCTCCACTCTAAGATCTCTGCAAATCCAGATGTTAGAGTGGAGATCTTTTACAGGAATCAGTCCAGGTACGAAAATATCTAAAGGGTACGAGCGGGTCCTTACTTCTGCATTCGGATCCTCACGAACAATCTAAATGAACATCCCTACTGTTTGGCTCCTAAAAGAATGCCTGGATTCTAAATATAATTACTGGCCGCTAAATGTTACACAGATTTGTTGACCCCTGTATTAATATACATGATATTAGAAGCAGATCAACAGGTTTTACAAATACCACAGTCTGGACTAAATAACATAATTTATGCTTACCTGATAAATTTATTTCTCTTGTAGTGTGTTCAGTCCACGGGTCATCCATTACTTATGGGATATATTCTCCTTCCCAACAGGAAGTTGCAAGAGGATCACCCAAGCAGAGCTGCTATATAGCTCCTCCCCTCACATGTCATATCCAGTCATTCGACCGAAACAAGACGAGAAAGGAGAAACTATAGGGTGCAGTGGTGACTGGAGTTATAATTTAAAATTTAGAACCTGTCTGAAAAAGACAGGGCGGGCCGTGGACTGAACACACTACAAGAGAAATAAATTTATCAGGTAAGCATAAATTATGTTTTCTCTTGTTAAGTGTGTTCAGTCCACGGGTCATCCATTACTTATGGGATACCAATACCAAAGCTAAAGTACACGGATGATGGGAGGGACAAGGCAGGAACATTAAACAGAAGGAACCACTGCCTGTAGAACCTTTCTCCCAAAAACAGCCTCCGAAGAAGCAAAAGTGTCAAATTTGGAAAATTTGGAAAAAGTATGAAGTGAAGACCAAGTTGCAGCCTTGCAAATCTGCTCAACAGAGGCCTCATTCTTAAAGGCCCAGGTGGAAGCCACAGCTCTAGTGAAATGAGCTGTAATTTTTTCAGGAGGCTGCTGTCCAGCAGTCTCATAGGCTAAGCGTATTATGCTACGAAGCCAAAAAGAGAGAGAGGTAGCCGAAGCCTTTTGACCTCTCCTCTGTCCAGAGTAAACGACAAACAGAGAAGAAGTTTGTCGAAAATCTTTAGTTGCCTGTAAGTAGAACTTCAGGGCACGGACCACGTCTAGATTATGCAAAAGACGTTCCTTCTTTGAAGAAGGATTAGGACATAACGATGGAACAACAATCTCTTGATTGATATTCCTGTTAGAAACAACCTTAGGCAAAAACCCAGGTTTAGTACGCAGGACTACCTTGTCTGAATGAAAGATCAGATAAGGAGAATCACAATGTAAGGCAGATAACTCAGAGACTCTTCAAGCCGAGGAAATAGCCATCAAAAACAGAACTTTCCAAGATAAAAGCTTAATATCAATGGAATGAAGGGGTTCAAACGGAACACCCTGAAGAACTTTAAGAACCAAGTTTAAGCTCCATGGAGGAGCAACAGTTTTAAACACAGGCTTAATCCTAGCCAAAGCCTGACAAAAAGCCTGGACGTCTGGATTCTCTGCCAGACGCTTGTGTAAAAGAATAGACAGAGCAGAAATCTGTCCCTTTAGTGAACTAGCGGATAAGCCCTTTTCTAAACCCTCTTGCAGAAAAGACAATATCCTAGGAATCCTAACCTTACTCCATGAGTAACTCTTGGATTCACACCAATATAAATATTTACGCCATATCTTGTGGTAAATCTTTCTGGTAACAGGTTTCCGAGCCTGTATTAATGTATCAATAACCGAATCCGAAAACCCACGCTTTGATAGAATCAAGCGTTCAATTTCCAAGCAGTCAGCCTCAGAGAAATTAGGTTTGGATGGTTGAAAGGACCCTGAATTAGAAGGTCCTGCCTCAGGGGTAGAGACCATGGTGGACAGGACGACATGTCCACTAGGTCTGCATACCAGGTCCTGCGTGGCCACGCAGGCGCTATCAGAATCACTGATGCTCTTTCCTGTTTGATCCTGGCAATCAGTCGAGGTAGCAACGAAAAAGGTGGAAACACATAAGCTATGTTGAAAACCCAAGGTGCTGCTAGTGCATCTACCAGCACCGCACCCGGGTCCCTGGACCTGGATCCGTAACAAGGAAGCTTGGCGTTCTGGCGAGATGCCATGAGATCCAGATCCGGTTTGCCCCAACGACATATCAGTTGAGCAAATACCTCCGGGTGGAGTTCCCACTCCCCCGGATGAAAGGTCTGGCGACTTAGAAAATCCGCCTCCCAGTTCTCCACGCCTGGAATGTAGATCGCTGACAGGTGGCAAGAGTGAGACTCTGCCCAGCGAATTATCTTTGAGACTTCCAACATCGCTAGGGAACTCCTGGTTCCCCCTTGATGATTGATGTAAGCCACAGTCGTGATGTTGTCCGACTGAAATCTGATGAACCTCAGCGTTGCTGAGGCCAAGCTAGAAGAGCATTGAATATTGCTCTTAATTCTAGAATGTTTATCGGGAGGAGTCTCTCCTCCTGAGTCCACGATCCCTGAGCCTTCAGGGAGTTCCAGACTGCTCCCCAGCCTAGTAGGCTGGCATCTGTTGTTACAATCGTCCAATCTGGTCTGCGAAAAGTCATTCCTTTGGACAGATGAACCCGTGACAACCACCAGAGAAGAGAATCTCTGGTCTCCTGGTCCAGATTTAGCAAAGGGGACAGATCTGAGTAATCCCCGTTCCATTGACTTAGCATGCATAGTTGCAGCGGTCTGAGATGTAGGCGCGCAAATGGCACTATGTCCATTGCCGCGACCATTAAGCCGATTACTTCCATGCACTGAGCTACTGATGGGCTTGGAATGGAGTGAAGGACACGGCAAGCATTGAGAATCTTTGATAACCTGGACTCCGTCAGGTAAATCTTCATCTCTACAGAATCTATAAGAGTCCCTAGAAAAGGGACCCTTGTGAGTGGTAACAGAGATCTCTTCTCCACGTTCACTTTCCACCCATGCGACCTCAGAAATGCTAGAACTATCTCTGTATGAGACTTTGCATTTTGAAAACTTGACGCTTGTATCAGAATGTTGTCTAGGTACGGAGCCACCGCTATGCCTCGTGGTCTTAGTACCGCCAGAAGTGAGCCCAGAACCTTTGTAAAAATTCTCGGGCCGTAGCTAACCCGAAGGGAAGAGCTACAAACTGGTAATGTCTGTCTAGAAAGGCAAACCTTAGGTACCGATAATGATCTTTGTGAATTGGTATGTGAAGGTAGGCATCCTTTAAGTCCACTGTGGTCATATATTGACCCTCTTGGATCATGGGTAGGATGGTCCGAATGGTTTCCATCTTGAACGATGAAACCCTTAGGAATTTGTTTAAGATTTTTAAGTCTAAGATTGGTCTGAAGGTTCCCTCTTTCTTGGGAACCACAAACAGATTTGAATAAAACCCTTGCCCCTGTTCCGTTCGCGGAACTGGGTGGATCACTCCCATCACTAAGAGGTCTTGTACACATTGTAGAAATGCCTCTTTCTTTACTAGGTTTGTTGATAACCTTGACAGATGAAACCTCCCTTGTGGAGGAGAAGTTTTGAAATCCAGAAGGTATCCCTGAGATATAATCTCCAACGTCCAGGGATCCTGTACATCTCTTGCCCAAGCCTGGGCGAAGAGAGAAAGTCTGCCCCCCACTAGATCCGTCTCCGGAAAGGGGGCCCTGTCTTCATGCTGTCTTAGGGGCGGAAGTAGGCTTTCTGGCCTGCTTGCCCTTGTTCCATGACTGGTTGCCTTTCCAACCCTGTCTGTAACGAGCAGTAGTTCCTTCCTGTTTTGGAGCGGAGGAAGTTGATGCTGCTCCTGCCTTGAAATTACGAAAGGCACGAAAATTAGACTGTTTGGCCTTTGATTTGGCCCTGTCCTGAGGAAGGGTGTGGCCCTTACCTCCAGTAATGTCAGCAATAATTTCCTTCAAGCCGGGCCCGAATAAGGTCTGCCCTTTGAAAGGAATGTTTAGTAGTTTAGACTTAGAAGTTACATCTGCTGACCAGGATTTAAGCCATAGCGCTCTGCGCGCCTGTATGGCGAATCCGGAATTCTTAGCCGTAAGTTTGATTAAATGCACTACGGCATCCGAAACAAACGCATTAGCCAGCTTAAGGGTTCAAATCTTGCTCAAAGATTCATCCAATGGTGCTGTGCGAATCGCCTCTTCCAGAGACTCAAACCAGAATGCCGCTGCAGCAGTGACAGGCGCAATGCATGCAAGAGGCTGTAATATAAAACCTTGTTGAACAAACATTTTCTTAAGGTAACCCTCTAATTTTTTATCCATTGGATCTGAGAAAGCACAGCTATCCTCCACCGGGATAGTGGTATGCTTGGCTAAAGTAGAAACTGATCCTTCCACCTTAGGGACCGTCTGCCATAAGTCTCGTGTGGTGGCATCTATAGGGAACATTTTTCTAAATATCGGAGGAGGGGAAAAAGGCACACCGGGTCTATCCCACTCCTTGCTAATAATCTCTGTAAGCCTCTTTGGTATAGGAAAAACGTCAGTACACACCGGTACCGCATAGTATTTATCCAGCCTACATAATTTCTCTGGGATTGCCACCGTGTCACAATCATTCAGAGCCGCTAACACCTCCCCTAGCAACACACGGAGGTTCTCAAGCTTAAATTTAAAATTTGAAATTTCTGAATCCGGTCTCCCCGAATCAGAACCGTCACCCACAGAATGAAGCTCTCCGTCCTCATGTTCTGCAAATTGTGACGCAGTATCAGACATGGCTCTCGTGTCATCGGTGCGCTCTGTCCTTAACCCAGAGCTGTTGCGCTTGCCTCTTAACTCGGGCATATTGTATAATACTTCTTTCATAACATTAGCCATATCATGTAAAGTGATTTGTAAGGGCCTTGATGTACTTGGCGCCTCAATCTTACGCACCTCCCGAGCGGGAGACGAAGGTACTGACACGTGAGGAGAGTTAGATGGCATAACTTCCCCCTCGTTGCCTGGTGATAATTTCTTTATCGGTACAGACTGACTTTTATTCAAAGTAATATCAATACAATTGGTACACATATTTCTATTGGGCTCCACATCGGCTTTTAAACATAATGAACAAGCAGATTGCTCTGTATCAGACATGTTTAAACAGACTAGCAATGAAGCTAGCAAGCTTGGAAATTACTTTCAATAAGTTTACAAGCAATATAAAAAACGCTGCAGCGCTTTTTTTTTTTTTTTTTTTTTTTTTTTTTTTTAAAAACACAGTTGAATAACAAAGAACTAATTCAGTTATAGTCAACAATTCTTTAAATGTATTAATTAGCAGAGGATTGCACCCATTAGCAAAAGAATGATTAACCCCTCAGTACCCAAAAACGGATATCAAATTAAGATTTAACGCTTATATCACAGTCAAATAAACTGTCACAGGTCTGCTGTGACTGATTATCTCCCTCAAAAACGAATTTTGAAGATCCCTGAGCTCTCTGGAGACGTCCTGGATCAAAGAGGAAGAAGCAGGAAGAATGTGCTAGAATTTTAACTGCGCAACAAGGCGCTAAAAAAAGGTCCCTCCCACTCCTATTACAACAGTGGGAGACCTGATATAACTGTTTCTATGCAGAAATATACGTTAGCCATGTGGAAAAAAATCATGCCGAAAAAGACTTATCACCAAAAGTACCTCACAAAACGATTAACATGCCAGTAAACGTTTTAAAAAACAACATTTCAGATGCTGTGTAAAGTTATTACTAAGCCTGCTACCAGTCGCTTCTACTGCAGTTAAGGCTCACACATTATATCAGTATTAACAGTATTTTTTCAGTCAAATTCTAGTCCCTAGAAAATAACTCTACTGTGCATACATTTATCAGCCTGATACCAGTCACTACTACTGCATTTAAGGCTGTACTTACATCATACGGGTAACAGCAGTGTTTTCTTAGTCAATTCCATTCCCAGAAAATATTGTACTGCACATACCTCATTTGCGGGAGACCCCGCATGCTATTCCCATTTTCTGAAGTTACCCTGCTCCTCAGAATGTCGAGAACAGCCAGTGGATCTTAGTTACGCCTGCTAAGATCATAGAAAACGCAGGCAGTTTCTTCTTCCAAATACTGCCTGAGATAGAAAAAACAGCACACTCCGGTGCCATTTAAAATAACAAACTTTTGATTAAAGAATAATTAAGTAAAAACTCCAACTCCTCTCGCGA
The DNA here is from genome assembly GCF_027579735.1 of Bombina bombina. Classification (NCBI taxonomy): domain Eukaryota; kingdom Metazoa; phylum Chordata; class Amphibia; order Anura; family Bombinatoridae; genus Bombina; species Bombina bombina. The sequence continues at coordinate 89,668,761 of NC_069506.1, read as the reverse complement.
CCTCCTTCTTTGTTGAGGGTTGCAAGAGAATGACTGGATATGACATGTGAGGGGAGGAGCTATATAGCAGCTCTGCTTGGGTGATCCTCTTGCAACTTCCTGTTGGGAAGGAGAATATATCCCATAAGTAATGGATGACCCGTTGACTGAACACACTTAACAAGAGAAAATATTATTAGTGGCTCCTAAATCTTAAATAGATTTGTCGACCACTGATCTATCAGATTATGCAAATCAGAGAAAAAGTGGAAAGAACAGTGGCACCATGTAAAGCAGTGATGGCCAACTTGCTAACACAAGAGCCACAGATCAATACTTTAGAAGCCTCAAAGCAGGGCTTGACAAACCCAGGAGCTAGGAGTGGACATTACCCTTAGCTCCTATCTTTTCAGGTCATTCTCCTTATATCTATAAACAAATACCAATGTATTGCTCTTAAAAGGTATTTCTGGTTCATACATTTCAAACAGAATAGTCGAACACTGCCTTAAAAGGACATTAAAGTACTGGGAACTACAGTAGCATGGTTACTCACCATGTTATTGTTTTTCATCCTGTACCTGCAGCTCTCTTTAAAGGGGTATGAAACCCAAAATGTTTCTTTCATGAATCAAATAGAGAATTCAATTTTAAACAACTTGACATTTTACTTATATTATTAATTTTGCTTAATATACTTGATATCCTTTATTGGATAAAAGGATATCACAAGTTATCAGCAGTGTGAACTATTGGGAGCCAAGTGAACACATCAGAAAGCCAAAAACAAGATATATGTGTACCTATTAGCAGCTAGCTCCCAGCTCCTGAGTGTAACTAGATATTCTTTTCAATAAAGGATACAAATAGAACAAAGCACATTTATTGAAGCGTTAGTTTAAAATGCATTTTCTCTATCTGAATCATGAACGAAAATCATTCTCTTATTCTCATATTTTAATCCATTATAGAAGCCATTTAGTAAAGATTTGCATCTTTATACTGGGTGCCACCATTTTGGTATGCACATATTGTTGCCGCCTGTGACAGATGCAGTGCACTGTCCCAGATCAATGACATTGCTGGCTTTTTGAGAACTGTACATTGGATTAACTTGCACAAAAGAAAGCAAAAAAGAGCTAAATGTCTTAGTTTTTTTTCCGCTTACAAGTTGCATAACAAATATTTAAAAAGAAGGAATACTATAGAAAAATGTGGCTACTGCAAAAATATAGAGCTACCACTCTGTATTGTGCATGATAAACTGAAGTGCACTATACGGCTTGTCAAGAAGACAACACTATCACTAATCTGTGAATGTGCATGGCTTCTCTCACAAGTTACATGAATACTTCAATTCCAAATGATATTTTTATATTAGGACCATGTATATGCTCCTTTATTATGATCTGCTGTATGCTCACTATGATAATGCAGTAAAACAGGGCTCGACAAACTCAGGAGCAAGGGACCCACTGGCTCCTACATTTTTGGGTTGTTCTCCATATCTTTATATACAAATACCACTGACTCCTAAAACTATGTCTAGCTCCTAAATATGCATACATTTTAACAAACAGATATGTCGACGACATGAACTAAATATTAGAAGTGTTCTACAAACCAAGCCTATTTTTTCATAATCACTCATTATATATAAATAAATGTCTCCACATTCTATGGGGACTCTGGGATCATAGTTTAATATAGAATTGACCATACCGCTTAAGCTTAAGTGCAGAACTGATTAAAGGGATGTTGTACTCAATAAAAAACTTACAATAAATCAAAATCTTACCACTTGTTTTAGCCAATAAGCATCCTCTCAATGTTTTGTTTTACAACAATGAAGTCTAAATCACCACCTCACTGTAAATTTTCATTTACTGGAGCAGAAAAGGTTTCAGCCTGGGCTGCACCAATGCAAGGATCTACAGGGAGTGCAGAATTATTAGGCAAGTTGTATTTTTGAGGATTAATTTAATTATTGAACAACAACCATGTTCTCAATGAACCCAAAAAACTCATTAATATCAAAGCTGAATAGTTTTGGAAGTAGTTTTTAGTTTGTTTTTAGTTATAGCTATTTTAGGGGGATATCTGTGTGTGTAGGTGACTATTACTGTGCATAATTTTTAGGCAACTTAACAAAAAACAAATATATACCCATTTCAATTATTTATTTTTACCAGTGAAACCAATATAACATCTCAACATTCACAAATATACATTTCTGACATTCAAAAACAAAACAAAAGCAAATCAGTGACCAATATAGTCACCTTTCTTTGCAAGGACACTCAAAAGCCTGCCATCCATGGATTCTGTCAGTGTTTTGATCTGTTCACCATCAACATTGCGAGCAGCAGCAACCACAGCCTCCCAGACACTGTTCAGAGAGGTGTACTGCTTTCCCTCCTTGTAAATCTCACATTTGATGATGGACCACAGGTTCTCAATGGGGTTCAGATCAGGTGAACAAGGAGGCCATGTCATTAGATTTTCTTCTTTTATACCCTTTCTTGCCAGCCACGCTGTGGAGTACTTGGACGCGTGTGATGGAGCATTGTCCTGCATGAAAATCATGTTTTTCTTGAAGGATGCAGACTTCTTCCTGTACCACTGCTTGAAGAAGGTGTCTGCCAGAAACTGGCAGTAGGACTGGGAGTTGAGCTTGACTCCATCCTCAACCCGAAAAGGCCCCACAAGCTCATCTTTGGTGATACCAGCCCAAACCAGTACTCCACCTCCACCTTGCTGGCGTCTGAGTCGGACTGGAGCTCTCTGCCCTTTACCAATCCAGCCACGGGCCCATCCATCTGGCCCATCAAGACTCATTCTCATTTCATCAGTCCATAAAACCTTAGAAAAATCAGTCTTGAGATATTTCTTGGCCCAGTCTTGACGTTTCAGCTTGTGTGTCTTGTTCAGTGGTGGTCGTCTTTCAGCCTTTCTTACCTTGGCCATGTCTCTGAGTATTGCACACCTTGTGCTTTTGGGCACTCCAGTGATGTTGCAGCTCTGAAATATGGCCAAACTGGTGGCAAGTGGCATCTTGGCAGCTGCACGCTTGACTTTTCTCAGTTCATGGGCAGTTATTTTGCGCCTTGGTTTTTCCACACGCTTCTTGCGACCCTGTTGACTATTTTGAATGAAACGCTTGATTGTTCGATGATCACGCTTCAGAAGCTTTGCAATTTTAAGAGTGCTGCATCCCTCTGCAAGATATCTCACTATTTTTGACTTTTCTGAGCCTGTCAAGTCCTTCTTTTGACCCATTTTGCCAAAGGAAAGGAAGTTGCCTAATAATTATGCACACCTGATATAGGGTGTTGATGTCATTAGACCACACCCCTTCTCATTATAGAGATGCACATCACCTAATATGTTTAATTGGTAGTAGGCTTTCGAGCCTATACAGCTTGGAGTAAGACAACATGCATAAAGAGGATGATGTGGTCAAAATACTCATTTGCCTAATAATTCTGCACTCCCTGTAAATCCTCACATACATGAAACCCGAAAAATTTTCTTTTATGATTTAGAGTATGCAATTTTAAACAACTTTCTAATTTACTTATATTACCCAATTTGCTTCATTCTCTTGATATTCTTTGCAGAAAAGCATATCTAGATAGGTTCAGTAGCTGCTGATTGGTAGCTGCACATAGATGCCTCGTGTTATTGGCTCACCCATGTGCACTGCTATTTCTTCAACAAAAGATATCTAAAAAATGAAGCAAATTAGATAATAGAAGTACATTGGAACATTGTTTAAAATTGTATTCTCTACCTGAATCATGAAAGAAAACACTTGGGTTTAGTGTCTCTTTAAAATACTGGTATATACATGCACTTCACACAGGGAGCATCTAATATTGTTTCACTCTCTAAAGGCATTTTGCAAAGGGGCAGAAACAGACCATACAGGAAACCCCCACACAAGAATGGAATTGCCTACAGCCATCATTCGAGCACTGAGTACTCCCAGTAAATTGCCATACCCAATTTTATGTTGTAAATTTGTAAAAGATTACAATGTTATGCAACATTTTCTATATTATGTGACCAATTTCATGGGTGATATACCCATCCATATCTGAGTTTTAGAAATATAATAGTGCATGACAGCAATCATCAAATAATTGTTACTTAACTCTCAATTGTAACTAGATGGCTAACGGTCCAGCACTATATATATATTTTTTCCTCTTCCAAATCCTGTACCAAGAAATGGCTTAATTAGATTTGAAAACCAAGCTTAAAATGGAATTCTGCAAAGGGTAGAAATGGGGATTTCAGAATTCTTGGGGGCTTTTGTGTATATGTGTATATATATATATATATATATATATATATATATACGTACATACACACACACAGTATATATATATATATATATATATATATATATATATATATATATATATATATATATATATATATATATATATATATACACACACACACACACACTGTGGATATAAAAAGTCTACACACCCTGTTAAAATGTCATGTTTCTGTGATGTAAAAATTTTTAAGCAAAGATAAATAATTTCAGAACTTTTTCCACCTTTAATGTGACCTATAAACTGTACAACTCAATTGAAAAACAAACTACAATCTTTTAGGTGGAGGGAAGTAGAAATAAAATAACTAAAATAATATGGTTGCATAAGTGTGCACACCCTTAAACTAATACTTTATTGAAGCACCCGTCGATTTTATTACAGCACTCAGTCTTTTTTGGGTATGAGTTTTTCAGCATGGCACATCTTGACTTGGCAAGATTTGCCCACTCTTATTTGCAAAAACACTCCAAATCTGTCAGATTGTGAGGGCATCTCTTGTGCACAGCCCACTTAACATCACCCCCACAGATTTTCGATTGGATTCAGATTTGGGCTCTGACTGGGCCATTCCAAAACTTTAATCTTCTTCTTGTGAAGCCATTCCTTTGTTGATTTGGATGTATGTTTTGGGTCGTTGTCATGCTGAAAGATGAAGTTCCTCTTCATGTTAAGCTTTCTAGCAAAAGCCTGAAGGTTTTGTGCCAATATTGTCTGGTATTTGGAACTGTTCATAACTCCCTCTACCTTGACTAAGGCCCCAGTTCCAGCTGAACAAAAACAGACCCAAAGCATGATGCTGCCACCACCATGCTTCACTGTGGGTATGGTGTTCTTTTGGTGATATGCAGTGTTGTTTTTGCGCCAAACATATCTTTTGGAATTATGCCCAAAAAGTTTAATCTTGGTTTCATCAGACCACCTTTTGCAACATGCTTTTGGGAGACTTCAGATGAGTTTTTGCAAAATTTAACTGGGCTTGGATGGTTTTTTTCCCCATAAGAAAAGGCTTCCGTCTTGCCACTCTACCCCATAGCCCAGACATATGAAGAATACGGGCGATTGTTGTCACATGCTCTACACAGCCAGTACTTGCCAGGTATTCCTGCAGTTTCTTTAATGGTGTTGTATGCCTCTTGGCAGCCTCCCAGACAAGTTTTCTTCTCGTCTTTTCATCAATTTTGGAGGGACGTCCAGTTCTTGGTAATGTCACTGTTATGTCTAATGACATAAGGCAGGAATAGCCGAAACATGTAGGATTGTTTGGCATCTTATTCTGATATACCTTTATATCTGTTTTTAAAGCTCTGTTTTCCGGTGTTTTGATTAAAAGATGAAGCTTTGAGGATCGCTGTGTTTTCTCTGAATGTCACTGTTGCACCATATTTTCTCAACTTGATGATGACTGTCTTCACTGTGTTCCATGGTATATCTAATGCCTTGGAAATTCTTTTGTACCCTTCTCCTGACTGATACCTTTTAACAATGAGATCCCTCTGATGCTTTAGAAGCTCTCTGCGGACCATGGCTTTTGCTGTGGGATGACTAACAAAATGTCAGGAAAGACCAAGACCTAGAACAGCTGAACTTTATTTGGGGTTAATCAGAGGCACTTTAAATGATGGCAGGTGTGTACTGACTCCTATTTAACATGATTTTGAATATAATTGATTAATTCTAAACACAGCTACATCCCAGTTATAAGACACTTATGCAACCATATCTTTTTTTTTTTTACTTCCCTCCACCTAAAAGTTTCAGTTTGTTTTTCAATCAAGTTGTACAATTTTTAGTTAATTTTTTTTACATCACAGAAACCTGACATTTTAACAGGGGTGTGTAGACTTTTTTAAATCCACTATATTATATATGTGTGTGTGTGTGTGTTTATTTCCCTTACAGAGTATAACAATATATTGGTTGTTAATAATTATTACCAAACAATGCTGGACAATAAAAAGCAGGTGAAGCAGCCACCACAGCCTACCTGAGTCAAAAAGACAGTTTTTAAAATGAGATTCTAATAAAACTATTACTGTACAGAGGAATTGGTTACATATGCTATAACATTCAGTCATTATTGTAACAACATTGCTAGTGTCACTGTCACAGTAAAGTCAGTTACTCTGTGACAGAGCTTCATAAAATCTTGAGAAAGAATACAATGGTTTCAAATACTGCTGCTTATTTCATAAAAGGAGCTATAAAGCAAACAGAGATTGAAATCGCTGTAGAGTCAGGAGGCGTCTGAATTCATAATTTTATCTGCCAGCCATCAAAGCCTTGTCTGCCGCTGACAAGTAAAATGGAAAGGCTGGCTCGTTGTGACCTGGCTTTGTGTAATTCATTTACAAGATAAAATAAGTGAAAATATCCATCACAGCACCTTGCATTCTGCAAATGACATGTCTGCTTACAGGAGAAGACAAGCCAATGTTACATCACACATTGTCTCCAACGGCTTTGAATCAAGGAGGGGCTGGAGCTTTGACACGATGTGGAGCTGGGTGATTATACACAGGAGGAAATGAACGGACACAGATTGCATGCTTCACAGACAAAACTCAGCATACCAAGTATGAGGCATAACAAAAGGATACAAAAAAAACCTGTCACATTTAATAGCAATACTGATTAAAATAGTCTTGTCACACCATGAAACAGCAAAATTATACAAACAGCAGGATCCAAATAAGCATTTTAGAAGCTTGAAAATGGCGCATGATAGAATTGGCAAATTTATATTAAAATTGAGAGAGAAAAAGCAAAAAAAGGATTGGGAAGGCAGCAACATTTTGAAGAACGAAGAAAAATATTTGGACATAGATACGTAGAATAATGTATACTGAACAAATGAAAAACCAATGGAAGAAGATGGACTATAAAATGTAATGCTACACCAGGCGTTTGTAAAGACCAAAGACAATCAATATGTGATTCCTCCCCCACAAAGCATGTGCCTGAAACAAGAACCCAATGTTTTAAAATCTCGTGTTTTTAGAAATGAACTATCCTGCTACAAATGTAGATAAACCTGCGACTATAGAACATTCATATGAAACAAGCTACACTTTGGCTTCTTTTAAAGATGTGTGCATTAAAGGGACATGAAACTCAATTGTTTTATTTAGTGATTCAGATAGAGCTGGTGATTTTAATCCTCTTTCCAATTTACTTCTATTAGCCAATGTGTTTCTCTCTTGAAATCCTTTGTTGAAAATTATACCTAGGTAGGCTCAAGGAGCTGCTGATTGGTGGCTGCATATATATGCTTCATGTTATTGGCTCACCCAGTGCATTAAGAATACCAAAAAAATAGTAGGGCTGCAACTAACAATTATTTTCATAATCGATTAATTGGCCGATTATTTTTTCGATTAATCGACAAATCGGATAAAAAAATAATCAATAAGTGTTTCCTATATTTTAAATAGAATATTGAATGTTACAAATATAAACTTCAGACTAAAGCTTTACATTAACTGTTTGTCCAAATTTTTAAGCAGCAGAGCACAGTTTTATAATTAATCAAAACAAAACCAAAAACTGTGAGAAAAGAGGTAGAACTTCCATCTTGGCAAGGGGTCTCTCAATAAAGTGACCCTTGACTTTATTCTAACATAAAACATATCTTGAATATCTATATGCAATGGTAAATAACGAGCTATAAGGTTAGGGGAAAATATTTAGTCTGCTCTAAAAATAAGAGATATATACTTATATAGGTTGAATCTGGTACATATTATCACAATTAATTAAAAATATAAAAAAAACAATAAAAAACAAAATCAAAAGCGCTAAGGCCTGTATATCAATAACAGGACAAAGCCTCACACATTTATTTATACAGTACATATAATCAGCAATAGCAAGCGATCTGCTAATAATTGTGCAAACAGATAATAGTGCACATCAATTTAAATAACTCCCATCAATCTAGAGCTAGGTGTAAATAACAAGCTCGGCACCATATCATGCAAAGCATAGTCCCAAATCACCAGATTTAATATAAACAATCCAAATGACTCCTATTATATCTGGGTGCACATAAGCCAGGGGTAGTTGTAAATTTACTGTAAACATACTGTCCTGAAAAAGTGAAAAGTATACGTCTATAAACTTCCTTTAGGCTAAGGGCATAACCATAAAGCACAATACCATGTGCAGGAGCTCAGTGGAGTGAAGCAGCTGGTGTTGTGCACAGACCAACTAATTGATTATGAGATTCGTTGACAACTATTTTCATAATCGATTATGACAATTAGTTGTTGCAGCTCTAAAAAATAGAAAAGATTAGATAAGAGGTAAATTGGAACGTTGTTTAACATTGTATGCTCTGTCTAAATCCTGAAAGAAAAATGTTGGGTTTTAAATAAAGCAAACTGTTTGTGACCAATGTAAAAGCCACAAACCCAGTACAATTTCAGCACACAGATCAATCTGTGACATCATTACCTGCAGGGCATTTCAAATTAAATGCTCAGGGCACCTTTAAAAAAAAAAAACGGTTACCAGTATCATATCACATTATATAAATACAAAAAAATCTTGAAGGTGATGGGAATGCTACCAACTTATATCCTATTCCGTTATATTTATTTGCTGCGTTTCCTTCACATAACAAGCGATCACCTGTCACGTTGCTTGAGAACTCTATACAGCATTAATTCAACCATACAATGCTATAGCCCTGTCTCTCTTGGATTCATTTCAGCTGGTTAACTAAATTGAAATGAGCTCAGGCTGCAGTGTTGCTCTTGTTCAATTGAGGACAATATCCCAGATTTTATAAAAATGCAAAGCAAGGCAGCATGGGATAACAAAGCAAAGGAGGAGAAAAAAATCTATAAGATCGTATTTTATAGAACAAGAGAAAATGTAAAACTAAAATAAGTAAATGTGGATGGACAATAATAAATCTGTTCACATTTTAAAAGGGAACACAATTCAGATCTAGCTGTATATCATAATAACTATTTTGTCATGATGAATCAACACTTGTTTATGACAATGTGCTTGTCAGGTTAGAAAGAGGAATCAAATATAGTATCATCATCATTGGGCACCTCAAGAGTGATCACGTCCTAGAACTATGGTTTCTGTAAAGAGATGTGCTTTCTAAGGGTATAAAGAAAATATTTACTCTAGGGCTGCAACAACTAATCGGCAAGATTGATCATAAAAATAGTTGTCAAAGAATCTCATTATCAATTAGGTGGTCAGCGATTAGTTGGTTAATTGCACAGCACCAGCTGCTTCAATCCGATGAACTCCTGTACATGGTATTGTGCCAACATTTTTATTTATTTATTTTTTTTCTATCCGATTAATCGGATGATTATTGTCCGATTAATCGGAAAGAAAAACGATTAAAAAAAAAAATAAATTCAATTTTTTTTGCACACTCTTAGTTGCAGTAGATCATCAGATTAAAGCAGCTGGTACTGTGCAACTGACCAACTAATCGCTGACCACCTAATTGATAATGAGATTTGTTGACAGCTATTTTTATGATCAAAACTTACCGATTAGTTGTTGCAGCCCTAATTTACTCTATCAAAGCGATTACAAGATAGTAATGTTCTAAACATGCCTGAAGATAAATTCTAGTCTGCAGATGGATGTGATTACCATCAGCCCCATAACTCAAATGACATCACAACATGGTGTGGTTTGACCTTGACATTACAGCATAATACTCCCCCTTCACAAATTAGAGCGCTAAATCCAGATGAGAGAGGTAACTGATGGAGCAAGGATGTTTGTAAGCAGAAGCATAATGCCAGGCCTACATCTCACAGATAGCCCCAAAACAATGTATCAAGTAACTTAAATCATTTTCCTTTAGAATGTGCTGCAAAATTCATGATGCTGGACTGGAGATCTGTCTTTGGTAAATGAGATTCTTATAAACCAGTATCGCAGGGAATACATTTTGTTTCCCTCTCCCTGCTGCTGCAGTAAAATGTACTGTCGGCATAATTTAGATTTCATCTGTTTAAGCTCATTCAAGCCTACCTCCCGTCTGTACACTAAATGGAACATATTTCTATTCAACAACATTAACAGCAGCTAATTGTAATCTGCAGCTTCCAAATTTATAAAAGCAAATGTTGAACAGTTCAAGTAGTGATCACCACAACTCCCACACAATTAGGTTTTCCACTGCTATGAACTTTTGTATTTTATCATAAGGGTTCTTTGCACAATCTACAAAATAAAAATAAAAAAACTCTCCAGAAGGGTGAATTAGAAGCATTTACCAGTAAACAAAAACTACAATACCCAGGAGCAGCATCGGAAGGAAGGCTCAAGAGTACAGTTAGGTTACAACAGGGAAACAAATTTACATTAGCAATCCAGAATACTGAGGAGGAAGATTTTCAGGAAACCACAAAAAGAATATAAATACATAAATGGCAAAATGTGTGATATATTTCTCAGCACTGCACCTCTGTCCTAATGAGGTGCAAGATAGGGTAAATTACCTTGCAACAGGGCTCATTTCTAGGGTGCCAGTTACACTGCGGTGTTCAAATTCAACAACCTTAAGAAAGATACATAGATAGATATGCACACATACACTATATAGTCAACCTGGTGCCAGATAAGACTGCTTCCCAATAGGACAAAAAAGTAAACCACTAATTTGCATGAAAAAAGTGAAGGTAGTTAGTTATATAGTCATTTAAATGTACATGGTGCTGTAAAACTGGTTTCCCCTTAATGTGTTCCCAATTACTTGTTATACCAGCAGCAGGGTAAAAAATGTATGAGAAATTGTTCCTTTGAATTTCATGTGGTAAATTAAATAGCTGGATTTGCTCTTTGAAACCACAACCCATCAAAATCGGCTAAGCTTGCAGTCAGATCAGACATCATTATGTTATCAATCAAATGTTTCCATTTCTTATCTCTGTCTCTATACAATACTTAGAAAGATCAATAAAAAAAAAATAATCTTTTATACATTTATCACTCACACCCCACTGGGAGTGTATTTTCTTCTGCTGGTTGTGTTAACATAGCTTGTCAATAGCCTATACTTAAAGGGACAGTCAACACCAGAATTGTTGTTGTTTTAAAAGATAGATAATCCCTTTAATAACAATTCCCCAGTTTTGCATAACCAACACAGTTATAATTATACATGTTTTACCTCTGTGATTACCTTGTATCTAAGCCTCAGCAGACTGCCCCCTTATTTCAGTTCTTTTGACAGACTTGCATTTTAGCCAATCAGAGCTGTTTCCATGGTAAATTCACGTGCATGAGCTCAATGTTATCTATATGAAACACATGAACTAATGCCCTCTATTGGTGGAAAACTGCATTTCGATTAGAGGCGGCCTTCAAGGTCTAAGAAATTAGCATATGAACCTTCTAGGTTTAGCTTTCAACTAAGAATATCAAGAGAACAAAGCAAAAACAGAATTTATGTTTACCTGATAAATTACTTTCTCCAACGGTGTGTCCGGTCCACGGCGTCATCCTTACTTGTGGGATATTCTCTTCCCCAACAGGAAATGGCAAAGAGCCCAGCAAAGCTGGTCACATGATCCCTCCTAGGCTCCGCCTACCCCAGTCATTCGACCGACGTTAAGGAGGAATATTTGCATAGGAGAAACCATATGGTACCGTGGTGACTGTAGTTAAAGAAAATAAATTATCAGACCTGATTAAAAAAACCAGGGCGGGCCGTGGGCCGGACACACCGTTGGAGAAAGTAATTTATCAGGTAAACATAAATTCTGTTTTCTCCAACATAGGTGTGTCCGGTCCACGGCGTCATCCTTACTTGTGGGAACCAATACCAAAGCTTTAGGACACGGATGAAGGGAGGGAGCAAATCAGGTCACCTAAATGGAAGGCACCACGGCTTGCAAAACCTTTCTCCCAAAAATAGCCTCAGAAGAAGCAAAAGTATCAAACTTGTAAAATTTGGTAAAAGTGTGCAGTGAAGACCAAGTCGCTGCCCTACATATCTGATCAACAGAAGCCTCGTTCTTGAAGGCCCATGTGGAAGCCACAGCCCTAGTGGAATGAGCCGTGATTCTTTCGGGAGGCTGCCGTCCGGCAGTCTCGTAAGCCAATCTGATGCTTTTAATCCAAAAAGAGAGAGAGGTAGAAGTTGCTTTTTGACCTCTCCTTTTACCGGAATAAACAACAAACAAGGAAGATGTTTGTCTAAAATCCTTTGTAGCATCTAAATAGAATTTTAGAGCGCGAACAACATCCAAATTGTGCAACAAACGTTCCTTCTTTGAAACTGGTTTCGGACACAGAGAAGGTACGATAATCTCCTGGTTAATGTTTTTGTTAGAAACAACTTTTGGAAGAAAACCAGGTTTAGTACGTAAAACCACCTTATCTGCATGGAACACCAGATAAGGAGGAGAACACTGCAGAGCAGATAATTCTGAAACTCTTCTAGCAGAAGAAATTGCAACTAAAAACAAAACTTTCCAAGATAATAACTTAATATCAACGGAATGTAAGGGTTCAAACGGAACCCCCTGAAGAACTGAAAGAACTAAGTTGAGACTCCAAGGAGGAGTCAAAGGTTTGTAAACAGGCTTAATTCTAACCAGAGCCTGAACAAAGGCTTGAACATCTGGCACAGCTGCCAGCTTTTTGTGAAGTAACACAGACAAGGCAGAAATCTGTCCCTTCAGGGAACTAGCAGATAATCCTTTTTCCAATCCTTCTTGAAGGAAGGATAGAATCTTAGGAATCTTAACCTTGTCCCAAGGGAATCCTTTAGATTCACACCAACAGATATATTTTTTCCAAATTTTGTGGTAAATCTTTCTAGTTACAGGCTTTCTGGCCTGAACAAGAGTATCGATAACAGAATCTGAGAACCCTCGCTTCGATAAGATCAAGCGTTCAATCTCCAAGCAGTCAGCTGGAGTGAAACCAGATTCGGATGTTCGAACGGACCCTGAACAAGAAGGTCTCGTCTCAAAGGTAGCTTCCAAGGTGGAGCCGATGACATATTCACCAGATCTGCATACCAAGTCCTGCGTGGCCACGCAGGAGCTATCAAGATCACCGACGCCCTCTCCTGATTGATCCTGGCTACCAGCCTGGGGATGAGAGGAAACGGCGGGAACACATAAGCTAGTTTGAAGGTCCAAGGTGCTACTAGTGCATCCACTAGAGCCGCCTTGGGATCCCTGGATCTGGACCCGTAGCAAGGAACTTTGAAGTTCTGACGAGAGGCCATCAGATCCATGTCTGGAATGCCCCACAGCTGAGTGACTTGGGCAAAGATTTCCGGATGGAGTTCCCACTCCCCCGGATGCAATGTCTGACGACTCAGAAAATCCGCTTCCCAATTTTCCACTCCTGGGATGTGGATAGCAGACAGGTGGCAGGAGTGAGACTCCGCCCATAGAATGATTTTGGTCACTTCTTCCATCGCTAGGGAACTCCTTGTTCCCCCCTGATGGTTGATGTACGCAACAGTTGTCATGTTGTCTGATTGAAACCGTATGAACTTGGCCCTCGCTAGCTGAGGCCAAGCCTTGAGAGCATTGAATATCGCTCTCAGTTCCAGAATATTTATCGGTAGAAGAGATTCTTCCCGAGACCAAAGACCCTGAGCTTTCAGGGATCCCCAGACCGCGCCCCAGCCCATCAGACTGGCGTCGGTCGTGACGATGACCCACTCCGGTCTGCGGAATGTCATCCCTTGTGACAGGTTGTCCAGGGACAGCCACCAACGGAGTGAGTCTCTGGTCCTCTGATTTACTTGTATCTTCGGAGACAAGTCTGTATAGTCCCCATTCCACTGACTGAGCATGCACAGTTGTAATGGTCTTAGATGAATGCGCGCAAAAGGAACTATGTCCATTGCCGCTACCATCAAACCGATCACTTCCATGCACTGCGCTATGGAAGGAAGAGGAACGGAATGAAGTATCCGACAAGAGTCTAGAAGTTTTGTTTTTCTGGCCTCTGTCAGAAAAATCCTCATTTCTAAGGAGTCTATTATTGTTCCCAAGAAGGGAACCCTTGTTGACGGAGATAGAGAACTCTTTTCCACGTTCACTTTCCATCCGTGAGATCTGAGAAAGGCCAGGACAATGTCCGTGTGAGCCTTTGCTTGAGGAAGGGACGACGCTTGAATCAGAATGTCGTCCAAGTAAGGTACTACAGCAATGCCCCTTGGTCTTAGCACAGCTAGAAGGGACCCTAGTACCTTTGTGAAAATCCTTGGAGCAGTGGCTAATCCGAAAGGAAGCGCCACGAACTGGTAATGCTTGTCCAGGAATGCGAACCTTAGGAACCGATGATGTTCCTTGTGGATAGGAATATGTAGATACGCATCCTTTAAATCCACTGTGGTCATGAATTGACCTTCCTGGATGGAAGGAAGAATAGTTCGAATGGTTTCCATCTTGAACGATGGAACCTTGAGAAACTTGTTTAAGATCTTGAGATCCAAGATTGGTCTGAACGTTCCCTCTTTTTTGGGAACTATGAACAGATTGGAGTAGAACCCCATCCCTTGTTCTCTTAATGGAACAGGATGAATCACTCCCATTTTTAACAGGTCTTCTACACAATGTAAGAATGCCTGTCTTTTTATGTGGTCTGAAGACAACTGAGACCTGTGGAACCTCCCCCTTGGGGGAAGCCCCTTGAATTCCAGAAGATAACCTTGGGAGACTATTTCTAGCGCCCAAGGATCCAGAACATCTCTTGCCCAAGCCTGAGCGAAGAGAGAGAGTCTGCCCCCCACCAGATCCGGTCCCGGATCGGGGGCCAACATTTCATGCTGTCTTGGTAGCAGTGGCAGGTTTCTTGGCCTGCTTTCCCTTGTTCCAGCCTTGCATTGGTCTCCAAGTTGGCTTGGCTTGAGAAGTATTACCCTCTTGCTTAGAGGACGTAGCACTTTGGGCTGGTCCATTTCTACGAAAGGGACGAAAATTAGGTTTATTTTTTGCCTTGAAAGGCCGATCCTGAGGAAGGGCGTGGCCCTTACCCCCAGTGATATCAGAGATAATCTCTTTCAAGTCAGGGCCAAACAGCGTTTTCCCCTTGAAAGGGATGTTAAGTAGCTTGTTCTTGGAAGACGCATCAGCTGACCAAGATTTCAACCAAAGCGCTCTGCGCGCCACAATAGCAAACCCAGAATTCTTAGCCGCTAACCTAGCCAATTGCAAAGTGGCGTCTAGGGTGAAAGAATTAGCCAATTTGAGAGCATTGATTCTGTCCATAATCTCCTCATAAGGAGGAGAATCACTATCGACCGCCTTTATCAGCTCATCGAACCAGAAACATGCGGCTGTAGCTACAGGGACAATGCATGAAATTGGTTGTAGAAGGTAACCCTGCTGAACAAACATCTTTTTAAGTAAACCTTCTAATTTTTTATCCATAGGATCTTTGAAAGCACAACTATCCTCTATGGGTATAGTGGTGCGTTTGTTTAAAGTGGAAACCGCTCCCTCGACCTTGGGGACTGTCTGCCATAAGTCCTTTCTGGGGTCGACCATAGGAAACAATTTTTTAAATATGGGGGGAGGGACGAAAGGAATACCGGGCCTTTCCCATTCTTTATTAACAATGTCCGCCACCCGCTTGGGTATAGGAAAAGCTTCTGGGAGCCCCGGGACCTCTAGGAACTTGTCCATTTTACATAGTTTCTCTGGGATGACCAACTTGTCACAATCATCCAGAGTGGATAATACCTCCTTAAGCAGAATGCGGAGATGTTCCAACTTAAATTTAAACGTAATCACATCAGGTTCAGCTTGTTGAGAAATGTTCCCTGAATCAGTAATTTCTCCCTCAGACAAAACCTCCCTGGCCCCATCAGACTGGGTTAGGGGCCCTTCAGAACCATTATTATCAGCGTCGTCATGCTCTTCAGTATCTAAAACAGAGCAGTCGCGCTTACGCTGATAAGTGTTCATTTTGGCTAAAATGTTTTTGACAGAATTATCCATTACAGCCGTTAATTGTTGCATAGTAAGGAGTATTGGCGCGCTAGATGTACTAGGGGCCTCCTGAGTGGGCAAGACCCGTGTAGACGAAGGAGGGAATGATGCAGTACCATGCTTACTCCCCTCACTTGAGGAATCATCTTGGGCATCATTGTCATTGTCACATAAATCACATTTATTTAAATGAATGGGAATTCTGGCTTCCCCACATTCAGAACACAGTCTATCTGGTAGTTCAGACATGTTAAACAGGCATAAACTTGATAACAAAGTACAAAAAACGTTTTAAAATAAAACCGTTACTGTCACTTTAAATTTTAAACTGAACACACTTTATTACTGCAATTGCGAAAAAACATGAAGGAATTGTTCAAAATTCACCAAATTTTCACCACAGTGTCTTAAAGCCTTAAAAGTATTGCACACCAAATTTGGAAGCTTTAACCCTTAAAATAACGGAACCGGAGCCGTTTTTAACCTTAACCCCTTTACAGTCCCTGGTATCTGCTTTGCTGAGACCCAACCAAGCCCAAAGGGGAATACGATACCAAATGACGCCTTCAGAAAGTCTTTTCTAAGTATCAGAGCTCCTCTCACATGCGACTGCATGTCATGCCTCTCAAAAACAAGTGCGCAACACCGGCGCGAAAATGAGGCTCTGCCTATGATTTGGGAAAGCCCCTAAAGAATAAGGTGTCTAAAACAGTGCCTGCCGATATTATTATATCAAAATACCCAGAATAAATGATTCCTCAAGGCTAAATATGTGTTAATAATGAATCGATTTAGCCCAGAAAAAGTCTACAGTCTTAATAAGCCCTTGTGAAGCCCTTATTTACGATCTTAATAAACATGGCTTACCGGATCCCATAGGGAAAATGACAGCTTCCAGCATTACATCGTCTTGTTAGAATGTGTCATACCTCAAGCAGCAAGAGACTGCTCACTGTTCCCCCAACTGAAGTTAATTGCTCTCAACAGTCCTGTGTGGAACAGCCATGGATTTTAGTGACGGTTGCTAAAATCATTTTCCTCATACAAACAGAAATCTTCATCTCTTTTCTGTTTCTGAGTAAATAGTACATACCAGCACTATTTCAAAATAACAAACTCTTGATTGAATAATAAAAACTACAGTTAAACACTAAAAAACTCTAAGCCATCTCCGTGGAGATGTTGCCTGTACAACGGCAAAGAGAATGACTGGGGTAGGCGGAGCCTAGGAGGGATCATGTGACCAGCTTTGCTGGGCTCTTTGCCATTTCCTGTTGGGGAAGAGAATATCCCACAAGTAAGGATGACGCCGTGGACCGGACACACCTATGTTGGAGAAATTGGTGATAAAAGTAAATTGGAAAGTTGTTTAAAATTACATGCCCTATTTGAAACATGAAAGGTTTTTTTGGACTTAACTGTCCGTTTAAAGGGACAGGAAACCACACATTTTTCTTTCTTGATTCAGGTAGAACATACAATTTTAAGCAACTTTCCAATCTATTATCAAATTTGCTTCATTTCCTTGCTATCCTATGCTGAATGAACACCATTGCACTACTGGCAGCTAACTGAACAGATCTAGTTAGCCAATCACAAGAGACAAATATGTGCAGGCACCAATCAGCAAGTAAAGCCCAATAGTGTAGGATGTGTGCTTATTTTTTCCAACAACGGATACCAAGAGAACAAAGCACATTTGAAAATATAAGTAAATTTAAAAAAGTGTCTTAAAATTACATGTTCTATCTGAATCATGCAAATTTTATGTTGACTTTCCTATTCCTTTAAATATATAAAAACTTGCATTATAGGTAGGAATACCACAGTATAATTCAGTTATTTCAAATGCTGATATAAAGATAAACACTCCAGCAGGTAAAATGGATAATTGTGAACAAATTAAAGGGGAGAAAAAATAGGGTAAGCTGTCCCTTTAAAGTTAGTGCTTTCATTAGATAACAACAAAACAAAATAAAAAACAGAATTTATGTTTACCTGATAAATTTCTTTCTCCAACGGTGTGTCCGGTCCACGGCGTCATCCTTACTTGTGGGATATTCTCTTCCCCAACAGGAAATGGCAAAGAGCCCAGCAAAGCTGGTCACATGATCCCTCCTAGGCTCCGCCTACCCCAGTCATTCGACTGACGTTAAGGAGGAATATTTGCATAGGAGAAACCATATGGTACCGTGGTGACTGTAGTTAAAGAAAATAAATTATCAGACCTGATTAAAAAACCAGGGCGGGCCGTGGACCGGACACACCGTTGGAGAAAGAAATTTATCAGGTAAACATAAATTCTGTTTTCTCCAACATAGGTGTGTCCGGTCCACGGCGTCATCCTTACTTGTGGGAATCAATACCAAAGCTTGAGGACACGGATGAAGGGAGGGAGCAAATCAGGTCACCTAAATGGAAGGCACCACGGCTTGCAAAACCTTTCTCCCAAAAATAGCCTCAGAAGAAGCAAAAGTATCAAACTTGTAAAATTTGGTAAAAGTGTGCAGTGAAGACCAAGTCGCTGCCCTACATATCTGATCAACAGAAGCCTCGTTCTTGAAGGCCCATGTGGAAGCCACAGCCCTAGTGGAATGAGCTGTGATTCTTTCGGGAGGCTGCCGTCCGGCAGTCTCGTAAGCCAATCTGATGATGCTTTTAATCCAAAAAGAGAGAGAGGTAGAAGTTGCTTTTTGACCTCTCCTTTTACCTGAATAAACAACAAACAAGGAAGATGTTTGTCTAAAATCCTTTGTAGCATCTAAATAGAATTTTAGAGCGCGAACAACATCCAAATTGTGCAACAAACGTTCCTTCTTTGAAACTGGTTTTGGACACAGAGAAGGTACGATAATCTCCTGGTTAATGTTTTTGTTAGAAACAACTTTTGGAAGAAAACCAGGTTTAGTACGTAAAACCACCTTATCTGCATGGAACACCAGATAAGGAGGAGAACACTGCAGAGCAGATAATTCTGAGACTCTTCTAGCAGAAGAAATCGCAACTAAAAACAAAACTTTCCAAGATAATAACTTAATATCAACGGAATGTAAGGGTTCAAACGGAACCCCCTGAAGAACTGAAAGAACTAAATTGAGACTCCAAGGAGGAGTCAAAGGTTTGTAAACAGGCTTGATTCTAACCAGAGCCTGAACAAAGGCTTGAACATCTGGCACAGCTGCCAGCTTTTTGTGAAGTAATACCGACAAGGCAGAAATCTGTCCCTTCAGGGAACTAGCAGATAATCCTTTTTCCAATCCTTCTTGAAGGAAGGATAGAATCCTAGGAATCTTAACCTTGTCCCAAGGGAATCCTTTAGATTCACACCAACAGATATATTTTTTCCAAATTTTGTGGTAAATCTTTCTAGTTACAGGCTTTCTGGCCTGAACAAGAGTATCGATAACAGAATCTGAGAATCCTCGCTTCGATAAAATCAAGCGTTCAATCTCCAAGCAGTCAGCTGGAGTGAAACCAGATTCGGATGTTCGAACGGACCCTGAACAAGAAGGTCTCGTCTCAAAGGTAGCTTCCAAGGTGGAGCCGATGACATATTCACCAGATCTGCATACCAAGTCCTGCGTGGCCACGCAGGAGCTATCAAGATCACCGACGCCCTCTCCTGATTGATCCTGGCTACCAGCCTGGGGATGAGAGGAAATGGCGGGAACACATAAGCTAGTTTGAAGGTCCAAGGTGCTACTAGTGCATCCACTAGAGCCGCCTTGGGATCCCTGGATCTGGCCCCGTAGCAAGGAACTTTGAAGTTCTGACGAGAAGCCATCAGATCCATGTCTGGAATGCCCCACAGGTGAGTGACTTGGGCAAAGATTTCCGGATGGAGTTCCCACTCCCCCGGATGCAATGTCTGACGACTCAGAAAATCCGCTTCCCAATTTTCCACTCCTGGGATGTGGATAGCAGACAGGTGGCAGGAGTGAGACTCCGCCCATAGAATGATTTTGGTCACTTCTTCCATCGCTAGGGAACTCCTTGTTCCCCCCTGATGGTTGATGTACGCAACAGTTGTCATGTTGTCTGATTGAAACCGTATGAACTTGGTCCTCGCTAGCCGAGGCCAGGCCTTGAGAGCATTGAATATCGCTCTCAGTTCCAGAATATTTATCGGTAGAAGAGATTCTTCCCGAGACCAAAGACCCTTAGCTTTCAGGGATCCCCAGACCGCGCCCCAGCCCATCAGACTGGCGTCGGTCGTGACAATGACCCACTCTGGTCTGCGGAACGTCATCCCTTGAGACAGATTGTCCAGGGACAGCCACCAACGGAGTGAGTCTCTGGTCCTCTGATTTACTTGTATCTTCGGAGACAAGTCTGTATAGTCCCCATTCCACTGACTGAGCATGCACAGTTGTAATGGTCTTAGATGAATGCGCGCAAAAGGAACTATGTCCATCGCCGCTACCATCAACCCGATCACTTCCATGCACTGAGCTATGGAAGGAAGAGGAACGGAATGAAGTATCCGACAAGAGTCTAGAAGTTTTGTTTTTCTGGCCTCTGTTAGAAAGATCCTCATTTCTAAAGAGTCTATAATTGTTCCCAAGAAGGGAACCCTTGTTGACGGGGATAGAGAACTCTTTTCCACGTTCACTTTCCAGCCGTGAGATCTGAGAAAGGCCAGGACAATGTCCGTGTGAGCCTTTGCTTGAGGAAGGGACGACGCTTGAATCAGAATGTCGTCCAGGTAAGGTACTACTGCAATGCCCCTTGGTCTTAGCACCGCTAGAAGGGAGCCTAGTACCTTTGTGAAAATCCTTGGAGCAGTGGCTAATCCGAAAGGAAGCGCCACGAACTGGTAATGTTTGTCCAGGAATGCAAACCTTAGGAACCGATGATGTTCCTTGTGGATAGGAATATGTAGATACGCATCCTTTAAATCCACCGTGGTCATGAATTGACCCTCCTGGATGGAAGGAAGAATAGTTCGAATGGTTTCCATCTTGAAAGATGGAACCTTGAGAAACTTGTTTAAGATCTTGAGATCTAAGATTGGTCTGAACGTTCCCTCTTTTTTGGGAACTATGAACAGATTGGAGTAGAACCCCATCCCTTGTTCTCTTAGTGGAACAGGATGAATCACTCCCATTTTTAACAGGTCTTCTACACAATGTAAGAACGCCTGTCTTTTTATGTGGTCTGAAGACAACTGAGACCTGTGGAACCTCCCCCTTGGGGGAAGTCCCTTGAATTCCAGAAGATAACCCTGGGAGACTATTTCTAGCGCCCAAGGATCCAGAACATCTCTTGCCCAAGCCTGAGCGAAGAGAGAGAGTCTGCCCCCCACCAGATCCGGTCCCGGATCGGGGGCCAATATTTCATGCTGTCTTGGTAGCAGTGGCAGGCTTCTTGGCCTGCTTTCCCTTGTTCCAGCCTTGCATTGGTCTCCAAGCTGGCTTGGCTTGAGAAGTATTACCCTCTTGCTTAGAGGACGTAGCACTTTGGGCTGGTCCGTTTTTACGAAAGGGACGAAAATTGGGTCTATTTTTCGCCTTGAAAGGCCGATCCTGAGGAAGGGCGTGGCCCTTACCCCCAGTGATATCCGAGATAATCTCTTTCAAGTCAGGGCCAAACAGCGTTTTCCCCTTGAAAGGAATGTTTAGTAGCTTGTTCTTGGAAGACGCGTCAGCCGACCAAGATTTCAACCAAAGCGCTCTGCGCGCCACAATAGCAAACCCAGAATTCTTAGCCGCTAACCTAGCCAATTGCAAAGTGGCGTCTAGGGTGAAAGAATTAGCCAATTTGAGAGCATTGATTCTGTCCATAATCTCCTCATAAGGAGGAGAATCACTATCGAGCGCCTTTATCAGTTCATCAAACCAGAAACATGCGGCTGTAGTGACAGGGACAATGCATGAAATTGGTTGTAGAAGGTAACCCTGCTGAACAAACATCTTTTTAAGCAAACCTTCTAATTTTTTATCCATAGGATCTTTGAAAGCACAACTATCCTCTATGGGTATAGTGGTGCGTTTGTTTAAAGTAGAAACCGCTCCCTCGACCTTGGGGACTGTCTGCCATAAGTCCTTTCTGGGGTCGACCATAGGAAACAATTTTTTAAATATGGGGGGAGGGACGAAAGGAATACCGGGCCTTTCCCATTCTTTATTAACAATGTCCGCCACCCGCTTGGGTATAGGAAAAGCTTCTGGGAGCTCCGGCACCTCTAGGAACTTGTCCATTTTACATAGTTTCTCTGGGATGACCAACTTTTCACAATCATCCAGAGTGGATAATACCTCCTTAAGCAGAATGCGGAGATGTTCCAACTTAAATTTAAATGCAATTACATCAGGTTCAGCCTGTTGAGAAATGTTCCCTGAATCAGTAATTTCTCCCTCAGACAAAACCTCCCTGGCCCCCTCAGATTGGGTTAGGGGCCCTTCAGAGATATTAATATCAGCGTCGTCATGCTCTTCAGTAACTAAAACAGAGCAGCCACGCTTACGCTGACAAGGGTTCATTTTGGCTAAAATGTTTTTGACAGAATTATCCATTACAGCCGTTAATTGTTGCATAGTAAGCAGTATTGGCGCGCTAGATGTACTAGGGGCCTCCTGAGTGGGCAAAACTCGTGTAGACGAAGGAGGGAATGATGCAGTACCATGCTTACTCCCCTCACTTGAGGAATCATCTTGGGCATCATTGTCATTATCACATAAATCACATTTATTTAAATGAGCAGGAATTCTGGCTTCCCCACATTCAGAACACAGTCTATCTGGTAGTTCAGACATGTTAAACAGGCATAAACTTGATAATAAAGTACAAAAAACGTTTTAAAATAAAACCGTTACCGTCACTTTAAATTTTAAACTGAACACACTTTATTACTGCAATTGCGAAAAAACATGAAGGAATTGTACAAAATTCACCAAATTTTCACCACAGTGTCTTAAAGCCTTAAAAGTATTGCACACCAAATTTGGAAGCTTTAACCCTTAAAATAACGGAACCGGAGCCGTTTTAACACTTTAACCCCTTTACAGTCCCTGGTATCTGCTTTGCTGAGACCCAACCAAGCCCAAAGGGGAATACGATACCAAATGACGCCTTCAGAAAGTCTTTTCTAAGTATCAGAGCTCCTCTCACATGCGACTGCATGCCATGCCTCTCAAAAACAAGTGCGCCACACCGGCGCGAAAATGAGGCTCTGCTTATGCTTTGGGAAAGCCCCAGAGAAATAAGGTGTCTAATACAGTGCCTGCCGATATTATAATATCAATAAACCCAGATAAAATGATTCCTCAAAGCTAAATATGTTTTAAAACTGAATCGATTTAGCCCAGAAAAGTCTACAATCTTAATAAGCCCTTGTGAAGCCCTTATTTACCATCGTATAAACATGGCTTACCGGATCCCATAGGGAAAAAATGACAGCTTCCAGCATTACATCGTCTTGTTAGAATGTGTCATACCTCAAGCAGCAAGAGACTGCACACTGTTCCCCCAACTGAAGTTAATTGCTCTCAACAGTCCTGTGTGGAACAGCCATGGATTTTAGTTACGGTGCTAAAATCATTTTCCTCATACAAACAGAAATCTTCATCTCTTTTCTGTTTCTGAGTAAATAGTACATACCAGCACTATTTTAAAATAACAAACTCTTGATTGAATAATAAAAACTACAGTTAAACACTAAAAAACTCTAAGCCATCTCCGTGGAGATGTTGCCTGTACAACGGCAAAGAGAATGACTGGGGTAGGCGGAGCCTAGGAGGGATCATGTGACCAGCTTTGCTGGGCTCTTTGCCATTTCCTGTTGGGGAAGAGAATATCCCACAAGTAAGGATGACGCCGTGGACCGGACACACCTATGTTGGAGAAATCACGTTCAAAAGCCTTAGTCTTCAAGAATAAATCAAACAGAAAACTGTGTTATGTATAACCAATAAAATATTAGTGTGCTCCTCCTCTACAAGTTGATAGTCTGCACTTCCCATATCATTTGCAACCTCACTGTTAACAGATTCACTTGTGAGTTGTAAAGTGCCATTTTGCCGTTCTGTAATTCAAAACCAGCAGCTCACTCAGGCAGCAGAACACATGGAGAAGCTCCCTCCCATGCAACCTTCTTGACCTGAGATACAGGCTGCCTAGATATAGTATGCAAACTACCATTAATCCCACAGCTGCAGCATATTGCAGAGTGATACACGGTCAGTCCTCTATAGCAGGGTTCTACAAACACTTTTTTCCCCAAGACCCAGTCTCATGATACCAATTTTAGAAATATACAACACACACACCACACACACTCTCATACAACACACACACACACCACACACACTCTCATACAACACTCATACAACACACACACACTCTCATACAACACACACACACACCACACACACTCTCATACAACACTCATACAACACACACACACTCTCATACAACACACACACACACACCACACACACTCTCATACAACACTCATACAACACACACACACTCTCATACAACACACACACACTCTCATACAACACACACACACTCTCATACAACACACACACACTCTCATACAACACACACACACTCTCATACAACAGACACACACTCTCATACAACAGACACACACTCTCATACAACAGACACACACTCTCATACAACAGACACACACTCTCATACAACAGACACACACTCTCATACAACAGACACACACTCTCATACAACAGACACACACTCTCATACAACAGACACACACTCTCATACAACAGACACACACTCTCATACAACAGACACACACTCTCATACAACAGACACACACTCTCATACAACAGACACACACTCTCATACAACAGACACACACTCTCATACAACAGACACACACTCTCATACAACAGACACACACTCTCATACAACAGACATGTATGAGAGTGTGATATGTTCCAGATTCAAACTTTATAAGTATAAATTTGTTATTTTTAGAGCAAGATAGATATTTTCCCCTAACCTTATAGCTGGTTATTTACCATTGCATATAGATATTAAAGTTATTTTTTATGTTAGAATGAAGTCAAGGGTTACTTTATTGAGAGGCCCCTTGCCAAGGTGGAAGTTCTACCTGTTTTCAAACAGTTTTTGGTTTTCTTTAATTATAAAACTGTGCTCTGCAGTAAAGTTTTAGTCTGAAGTTTATATTTGTAACACTCAGTATGTGGATTCTATTTAAAATATACGAAACAATTAATGATTATTTTTTTATCCGATTAGTCGAAAAAATAATCGGCCGATTAATCGATTATGAAAATAACCGTTAGTTGCAGCCCTAATACACACATATATATATATATATATATATATATATATATATATATAAACATACATACTGTATATATTCACACACACACACACCGATCTAAACACACACACATTATAATTATATATATATATATATATATATCACACAGAGAAAGTCCAGCACTTACTTACAAGCTCTCAGCTAAGATTTAAAAGCAAAAATGGAAAGGTTAGTTAGCGCATCTGGCCAAATGGGACAAGCCCAGGTACCATGTCAAGGTCCTTTCCAAACCTGGGACCCTAAAACAGCCACACAATGTAAGCTCTCAAATCCAAACAAACTGGGAACAAGGGAAGGATGCACAGGCTTATGTAATCACCCTAGACATATTTGGAATTTTTCCCTATGGTTCTTGCACCCAGACCTGTCTGGGGTTAACTGCCTGTGACTCTGGGGACGGCACAGCTTCCTGGGAGTGCAGTGAGCACCCAGGGCTGAGCATGTTGCAGGGTCATGGATGTGTACCCGGTCCGGTATGAGAGCGCAGTCCCCTTCCGTGTTTTGTATATGTCTAGATTGATTACATAAGCCTGTGCACCTTTCCCTTGTTCCCAGTTTGTTTGGATTTGAGAGCTTGCATTGTGTGGCTGTTTTAGGGTCCCAGGTTTGGAAAGGACAGTGACGTGGTACCTGGGCTTGTCCCATTTGGCCAGATGCGGTAACTAACCTTTCCATTTTTGCTTTTAAATCTTAGCTGAGAGCTTGTAAGTGAGTGCTGGAATTTCTCTGTGTGTTGTATTAAATTGTTTTGTAATTTTCCCTATGGTTCTTGCACCCAGACCTGTCTGGGGTAACTGCCTGTGACTCTGGGGACAGCACAGCTTCCTGTGAGTGCCGGTGAGCACCCAGGGCTGAGCATGTTGCAGGCATGGGATGTGTACCCGGTCCGGTATGAGAGTGCAGTCCCCTTCCGTGTTTTATATTTAGATTATATATATATATATATATATATATATATATATATATATATATAATCAATCAATGTAAATATTTGCATAGGAAATTAGCACATTTAGCCAAGATTCCCCGCTTGCTTTTTCCCAGAAATACTCCATATACAATGTTACCAATGCACAAGAGAATTCTGGGTAAGATATGCAAATTCTCAGTTTTTTTGCTTCAAATACTGTTTTAACACAGTGATCCTTTTAACAGGATTATTGCAGAAACATTTACATTGATTTAATTTTGAGACATGAAGGATTTTAATTTCAGTTTTTTATCTCCCCCATAATTTTAATGAATTTTGGTTTAACCCTGAAAGTAGCTTTACCAATGCAACAACCAGAAATCTATCTCCTACTGATGAGTTCCAAAAAGAACGAAACAGGCTGTCTAGTGAGTGATTTCTGGCTTGCTGCAATAATCCTGTTAAAAGGATCGCTGTGTTAAAAAGCAAATTTATGCTTACCTGATAAATTGATTTCTTCTATGGTAAGACGAGTCCACGGATTCATCCTTTACTTGTTGGATATTATCCTCCTGCCAACAGGAAGTGGCAAAGAGCACCACAGCAGAGCTGTCTATATAGCTCCTCCCTTAGCTCCACCCCCCAGTCATTCGATACAGGAAGAGAAAGGAGAAACCACAAGGTGCAGAGGTGACTGAAGTTTAAATCAAAAAAATATAATCTGTCTTAAAATGACAGGGCGGGCCGTGAACTCATCTTACCATAGAAGAAATTAATTTATCAGGTAAGCATAAATTTACTTTTCTTCTATAAAGGTAAGACGAGTCCACGGATTCATCCTTTACTTGTGGGATACAATACCAAAGCTACAGGACACGGATGAACAAGACAGATGGTTAAACAGAAGGCACCACTGCTTGAAGAAATTAAAAAACTAATATTTTATCACCTCTTTCACTTTACCCTTCCTAGTACTTAGAGTAGGCAAAGAGAATGACTGGGGGGTGGAGCTATATAGACAGCTCTGCTGTGGTGCTCTTTGCCACTTCCTGTTAGCAGGAGGATAATATCCCACAAGTAAAGGATGAATTCGTGGACTCGTCTTACCTTTATAGAAGAAACAGTATTTGAAGCAAAAAAAATGAGAATTTTCATATCTAATTTGCATATCTTACCCAGAATTCTCTTGTGCATTGGTAACATTGTATATGGAGTATTTCTGGGGGGGAAACAAGCGGGGAATCTTGCCTAGATGTGCTAATTTCCTATGCAAATATTTACATTGATTTAATTTTGAGACATGGAGCATTTTAATTTCAGTTTCTTATCTCCCCCATAATATATATTTATATATACATACATACATACATGTATATATATATACATACATACATGTATATATATATACATACATGTATATATATACATACATGTGTGTATATATATATATATATATATATATATATATATATATATATATATATATATATATATAAATTATGGGGAGCAGGCTAAAATTAAAAAAGTGAGTCATTGTGAACCTCATTTGCATATCTCACCCAGAATCCTTTGCTGCATTGGAAACAATGTAATCAGAGAATTTCTGTGGGAAAAGCAAATCTTCTGACTTGTCTAGATTTGTAAATAGTTTACACGAGTTATTTTTTCTACATACATACATACATACATACATATATATATATATATATAACAATCCAAGATGTGAATCCACCCTCCTGGGGTCAACCACCCGGTCCCTCTGTGTACATACAGCGAGTTTCAACAAAGTCAGAGGCAAATTAGGTTTTCTTCAAAGCAATTAGTCAAATTTATTGACGTTTCGGGGAACAAAACTCCCCTTTTTCAGAACACAAATAACACACACAAACCATGCTTAAATAAAGTGAAACACAAACAGGTACCTCCTCCTTCCTGTCAAAAAAGGCACCAAACTGACATTTCCGGTTTAGGTTACTGTGACCCTGGAAGTTTACAACATCCACTTCCGGGTTATAATAATCTTTATACGTACAACAATTGTGAACAAAAACAGAATTTATGCTTACCTGATAAATTACTTTCTCCAACGGTGTGTCCGGTCCACGGCATCATCCATTACTTGTGGGATATTCTCCTCCCCCACAGGGAAAGGCAAGGAGAGCACACAGCAAGAGCTGTCCATATAGTCCCTCCCAGGCTCCGCCCCCCCCAGTCATTCGACCGATGGTTAGGAGAAAAAAAGGAGAAACTATAGGGTGCCGTGGTGACTGTAGTGTATAGAGAGAGAAATGTTTCAAACCTGATTAAAAAACCAGGGCGGGCCGTGGACCGGACACACCGTTGGAGAAAGTAATTTATCAGGTAAGCATAAATTCTGTTTTCTCCAACATTGGTGTGTCCGGTCTACGGCATCATCCATTACTTGTGGGAACCAATACCAAAGCTTTAGGACACGGATGAAGGGAGGGAGCAAATCAGGTTACCTAAACAGAAGGCATGACGGCTTGCAAAACCTTTCTCCCAAAAATAGCCTCCGAAGAAGCAAAAAGTATCAAATTTGTAGAATTTGGCAAAAGTGTGCAGAGAAGACCAAGTTGCTGCCTCACATATCTGATCAAGAGAAGCCTCGTTCTTGAAGGCCCATGTGGAAGCCACAGCCCTAGTAGAGTGAGCTGTGATTCGTTCAGGAGGCTGCCGTCCGGCAGTCTCATAAGCCAATCGGATAATGCTTTTCAGCCAGAAAGAAAGAGAGGTAGCAGTAGTTTTTTGTCCTCTCCTCTTACCAGAATAAACGACAAACAAAAAAGAAGTTTTGTCTGAAATCCTTTGTTGCTTCTAAATAGAACTTTAAAGCACGGACTACATCTAAATGGTGTAACAAATGTTCCTTCTTTGAAACTGGATTCGGACACAAAGAAGGGACAACTATTTCCTGGTTAATATTCTTGTTGGAAACAACTTTTGGAAGAAAACCAGGCTTGGTACGCAAAACAACCTTATCTGAATGGAACACCAGATAGGGTGGATCACACTGCAAAGCAGATAGTTCAGAAACTCTTCTAGCAGAAGAAATAGCAACCAAAAACAGAACTTTCCAAGATAGTAACTTGATATCTATGGAATGTAAGGGTTCAAATGGAACCCCTTGAAGAACTGAAAAAAACTAAATTTAGACTCCAGGGAGGAGTCAAAGGTCTGTAAACAGGTTTGATTCTGACCAAAGCCTGTACAAAAGCTTGTACATCTGGCACAGCTGCCAGTCGTCTGTGTAACAAGACAGATAAAGCAGATCTCTGTCCTTTTAGAGAACTCGCTGACAATCCCTTATCCAAACCTTCTTGTTAGAAAGGAGAGGATCCTGGGAATATTAATCCATGAGAATCCCTTGGATTCACACCAACAGATATATCCTTTCCATATTTTATGGTAAATCCTTCTAGTCACAGGTTTTCTGGCTTGGACCAGAGTATCTATCACTGAATCTGAAAACCCGCGCTTGGATAAAATCAAGCGTTCAATTTCCAAGCAGTCAGCTGGAGAGAAACTAGATTTGGATGTTCGAATGGACCTTGCACTAGAAGATCCTGTCTCAAAGGAAGCTTCCATGGTGGAGCCGATGACATATTCACCAGGTCTGCATACCAAGTCCTGCGTGGCCACGCAGGAGCTATCAGAATCACTGAGGCCTTCTCCTGTTTGATCCTGGCTACAAGCCTGGGAAGGAGAGGGAACGGTGGAAATGCATAAGCTAGGTTGAACGACCAAGGCGTCACTAATGCATCCACTAGAGTCGCCTTGGGATCCCTGGATCTGGACCCGTAGCAAGGAACCTTGAAGTTCTGACGAGACGCCATCAGATCCATGTCTGGAATGTCCCATAATTGAGTCAACTGGGCAAAAACCTCCGGGTGGAGTTCCCACTCCCCCGGATGGAAAGTCTGACGACTCAGATAATCCGCCTCCCAGTTGTCTACTCCTGGGATGTGAATTGCAGATAGATGGCAGGAGTGATCCTCTGCCCATTTGATGATCTTGGATACCTCTCTCATCGCCAAGGAACTCTTTGTTCCTCCCTGATGGTGATGTAAGCTACAGTCGTCATGTTGTCTGACTGGAATCTTATGAATCCGGCCTTCGCTAGTTGAGGCCAAGCCCGGAGAGCATTGAATATCGCTCTCAGTTCCAGGATGTTTATCGGGAGAAGAGACTCTTCCCGAGACCATAGACCCTGAGCTTTCAGGGAATCCCAGACCGCGCCCCAGCCTAATAGACTGGCGTCGGTCGTGACAATGACCCACTCTGGTCTGCGGAAACTCATTCCCTGAGACAGGTGATCCTGTGACAACCACCAACGGAGTGAGTCTCTGGTCATCTGGTCTACTTGAATCTTTGGAGACAAGTCTGTATAGTCCCCATTCCACTGCTTGAGCATGCACAGTTGTAATGGTCTTAGATGAATTTGAGCAAAAGGAACTATGTCCATTGCTGCAACCATCAACCCTACTACTACCATGCACTGAGCTATGGAAGGCTGCAGAATAGAGTGAAGAACTTGACAAGCTTTAGAAGCTTTGACTTTCTGACTTTTGTCAGGAAGATCTTCATTTTTAAAGAATCTATTATCGTTCCCAAGAAGGGAACTCTTGTCGACAGAGACAGGGAACTCTTTTCTACGTTCACCTTCCACCCGTGAGATATGAGAAAGGCTAGAACAATGTCTGTATGAGCCTTTGCTTTGGAAAGAGACGACGTTTGGATTAGAATGTCGTCCAGATAAGGTGCCACTGCAATACCCCTTGGTCTTAGAACCTCTAGAAGGGACCCTAGCACCTTTGTGAAAATCCTTGGATGATCTTTGTGGATAGGAATATGTAGATACGCATCCTTTAAATCCACGGTAGTCATAAATTGACCCTCCTGGATTGTAGATAAAATTGTTCGGATGGTTTCCATTTGAACGATGGAACTCTGAGAAATTTGTTTAGAATTTTTAAATCCAGAATTGGTCTGAAAATTCCCTTTTTTTGGGAACTACAAACAGATTTGAGTAAAACCCCCGACCTTGTTCCACAGTTGGAACTGGGTGTATCACTCCCATCTTTAACAGGTCTTCTACACAATGTAAGAATGCCTGTCTCTTTATTTGGTTTGAAGATAAGTTAGACATGTGGAACCTTCCCCTTGAGGGTAGTTCCTTGAACTCCAGAAGAAAACCCTGAGAGACTATTTCTAGTGTCCAGGGATCCTGAACATCTCTTGCCTAAGCCTGAGCAAAGAGAGAGAGTCTGCCCCCTACTAGATCCGGTCCCGGATCGGGGGCTACCCCTTCATGCTGTTTTGGTAGCAGCAGCAGGCTTCTTGGCCTGTTTACCCTTGTTCCAGCCTTGCATTGATTTCCAAGCTGGTTTAGTCTGGGAAGCGTTACCCTCTTGTCTAGAGGCTGCCGAGTTGGAAGCCGGTCCGTTCCTGAAATTGCGAATGGAACAAAAATTGGACTTATTCTTAGCCTTGAAAGGTTTATCTTGTGGGAGGGCATGGCCCTTTCCCTCAGTGATGTCTGAAATAATCTCTTTCAATTCTGGCCCAAAAAGGGTCTTACCTTTGAAAGGGGTATTAAGCAATTTTGTCTTGGAAGATACATCTGCCGACCAAGACTTTAGCCAGAGCACTCTACGCGCCCCAATTGTAAACCCTGAATTTTTCGCCGCTAACCTCGCTAACTGCAAAGCGGTGTCTAAAATAAAGGAATTAGCTAACTTAAGTGCGTGAATTCTGTCCATGACTTCCTCATACGGAGTCTCCCTACTGAGCGACTTTTCCAGTTCCTCGAACCAGAACCACGCCGCTGTAGTGACAGGAATAATGCACGAAATAGGTTAAAGGAGGTAACCTTGCTGTACAAAAATCTTTTTAAGCAAACCCTCCAATTTTTTATCCATAGGATCTTTGAAAGCACAATTGTCCTCAATAGGAATGGTCGTGCGCTTAGCTAGAGTAGAAACCGCCCCCTCGACCTTAGGAACTGTTTGCCATGTGTCCTTCCTGGGGTCGACCATAGGGAACAATTTCTTAAATATAGGAGGAGGGACAAAAGGTATGCCTGGCTTCTCCCACTCCTTATTCACTATGTCCACCACCCGTTTAGGTATCGGAAAAGCATCAGGGTGCACCGGGACCTCAAGGAACTTGTCCATCTTGCACAATTTTTCTGGGTTGACCAGATTGTCACAATCATCCAGAGTAGATAGCACCTCCTTAAGTAATGCGCGGAGATGCTCTAATTTTGATTTAAATGTCACAACATCAGGTTCTGCCTGCTGAGAAAGTCTTCCTGTATCAGAAATTTCCCCATCTGACAAACCCTCCCTCACTGCCACTTCAGATTGGTGTGAGGGTATGACAGAAAAATTATCATCAGCGCCCTCCTGCTCTACAGTGTTTAAAACAGAGCAATCGCGCTTTCTCTGAAATGCTGGCATTTTGGATAAAATATTAGCTATGGAGTTATCCATTACTGCCGTCAATTGCTGCATAGTAACAAGCATTGGCGTGCTAGAAGTACTAGGTGTCGCCTGCGCGGGCATTACTGGTATAGACACAGAAGGAGATGATGTAGAACTATGTCTACTTCCTTCATCTGAGGAATCATCCTGGGCAACTTTACAATTTGTGACAGTACTGTCCTTACTTTGTTTGGACGCTATGGCACAATTATCACACATATTTGAAGGGGGAACCACATTGGCTACCATACATACAGAACATGATCTATCTGAATGTACAGACATGTTAAACAGGCTTAAACTGGTTAATAAAGCACAAAAACCGTTTTAAAACAAAACCGTTACTGTCTCTTTAAATGTTAAACAGGGCACACTTTATTACTGAATATGTGAAAAACTATGAAGGAATTATCCAATCTTTACCAAATTTTCACCACAGTGTCTTAATGCATTCAAAGTATTGCACCCCAAGCTGTTAACCCTTAAAATGTGGAAACCGGAGCCGTTTTTAATTTTAACCCCCTTACAGTCCCAGCTACAGCCTTTGCTGCGACTTCACCAATCCCAGGGGGGTATATGATATCAAATGAAGCCTTCTAGGAACGTTTTTAGTGGATTCCAGACCCACACACATGCAGCTGCATGTACTGTACTCAAAAGTAACTGCACAGTAATGGCACGAAAATGAGGCTCTGCCTACTACAGAGAAAGGCCCTTCCTGACTGGGAAGGTGTCTTAACAAGTGCCTGGTGCTAAAAAACGTTCCCCAATGTTATAAAAGTGTGAAATTCAACTTCAAACTGCATATAATACTTAAATAAAGCAATCGATTTAGCCCTTAAGAGTGTCTACCAGTGTATAGCCCATAATAAGCCCTTTATTCTGTTTGAGACTAAGAAAATGGCTTACCAATCCCCATGAGGGAAAATGACAGCCTTCCAGCATTACACAGTCTTGTTAGAAAAATGGCTAGTCATACCTTGAGCAGAAAAGTCTGCAAACTGTTCCCCCCAACTGAAGTTCTCTCATCTCAACAGTCCTGTGTGGGAACAGCAACTGATTTTAGTTACTGTCTGCTAAAATCATAATCCTCTTTTAAACAGAACTCTTCATCTCTTTCTGTTTCAGAGTAAATAGTACATACCAGCACTATTTTAAAATAAACTCTTGATAGAAGAATAAAAAACTATAACTAAACACCACAAACTCCTCACCATCCCCGAGGAGATGCTACTTGTTCAGAGCGGAAAGGAGAATGACTGGGGGGGCGGAGCCTGGGAGGGACTATATGGACAGCTCTTGCTGTGTGCTCTCCTTGCCTTTCCCTGTGGGGGAGGAGAATATCCCACAAGTAATGGATGATGCCGTGGACCGGACACACCAATGTTGGAGAAAAGGGGATCACTAGTGTCTCCAGTGGCCCCTTGTATTAAAACAACTCAATTAAAAAAAAAATATATATATATATATATATATATATATATATATATATATATATATATATATATATAAAAGAAGATGTGAAGAAGCGCACAAGAAAGGCACCCCTAGTGAAGCCTGTAGGTACAGTTGCTCAAATAGTAAGGTGAAATAAAACCACTCACGTGATTCAACCTCAATTCGTATGAGGTATCAATAGGACCCAGGTTATAGCTGATTCCTCCCTGATTATTCCTTTTTGCTGGTTTCCACACAATATCTCTGTGCTCCTGGGCTGTGTAGAAATAGTCTCTGAAGTTTCAGGACAGCGGTGTTAAGCTGCATCCACCCAGTAATAGGCTGTGTTAAATAGTCAGCGGATTTACTGGCACAAGGGAACTGTTTTTATATATAAGTCCACAACTGACTATATAATCAACAGCCAACTTATATTCACTTACAGGCTAGTTGGACTATGGATGTGTCTCAGTGATACTAGTGTATATATATATATATATATATATATATATATATACACACACATTTTCCAATGTGAGTAATTCATCACTGTGTTTGAGTAATCATAATTGTGTATTGTTCAGTGCACGCACAGAGATTTATACATTGTCAATACTGTATCTGATCATTCTCATACATTATTTCTTCACTAATTTGTAACGTTTTGGTATATTTCCTGAGATCCTGGCACATTGTTGAAAGTTAAGCTATAATATTCCTAAGCGCAGACAACCCCCCTTTTTTGTATGTATATATATATATATATATATATATATATATATATATAATCTTCCAAATGCCAGGGTGCTAGAGAATCAATACAATATGAAATAGTCCAATCAGCACTCTCTGGGCTATCCTTTTTGAATAAATGTCATATTATATATACATACATATATATATATATATATATATATATATATATATATATATATATATATATATATATATATATATATATATACATACACACATACATACATACACACACACACACACACACACACACACACATATATATATATATACATATATATATATATATATATATATATATATACACACACACACACACATATTACATATACATACATATACATACACACAAAGCAAAAAAATATATATATAGGTAGATAAAATTTTATAAATAGCAAATAAAGAGAGATTACATTTTTATACATGTTTATATTTTTTAAACTTATTTATACCACACACTAATAATTAAAAAAAAATTATATGAAGCAGTAAAAAAAATAACTAAGGTGAAATACATAAATCACTGTAATGCATTAATGTGAAAAGATGCAGATGGAAATGTCCTAAAATGAAGACAGACAGATGGAATAAATGTAATAAAGTCAGGAGACTACAAAGCATGCAGTGTTTTGTTCTAGGCAGCCTTTGCTGCAGTAAAACATAACAAATATAGCTATAATCTGCTAGGGCAAAGAGAGGAGGGGGTTTTGCCATATTTCTAATACTAGCTTGTAAAATTGCACAGATATTTTTCACTTTAATCCTCTTCTGTCCAAGCTCTGTCATGAAACTACGATTTGGTGTATTAAATACACAAAGAAACCATTAAGTGTTTTTTTTCTGCTTGCAAACCTATAGTTATTTTAGTGCGTGCTGATTTGCATATCCAGTGACATCACCAAGTCTAGTCATAAAAAATGTATTGTAATATACACATTTTCCATCTAATTTCCTAATTTACAAGTCAACTCAATAAATTACATACCTTAAAGGGGCAGTAAACCTAGAAAATAATGTTATATAATTCTGCACATAGTGCAGAATTCTATAACATTATATAAGTGCTAGCTTTATGTAACATAATATTGCCGCTGGAATTTTTATTAAAAAAAAAAAAGAGGATTTTTCAGACCCGCCCTCTGTGCTCTACTGAGCTCAATGTAGCTCGCTCCCGCTGTCAGACAGAGCAGGAGCGAGCTACATTGAGTGTAATGGCGCGGACGGGCAGGGCTGTGACTAGACAGCTGCCCAGATGCGCTCAGAGTGAAAACCAGACCCGCTCAGTAGAGCACAGAGAGCGGGTCTGAAAAATCCTCTTTTTTAATAAAAATTCCAGCTGCAATATTATGTTACATAAAGCTAGCACTAATATGTTATATAATTCTGTACTATGTGCAGAATTATATAACATTTTCTTGGTTTACTGTCCCTTAAATAATATTCTCTAATGGTCTACTACATTTTTTTTTTTTTTTTTTTACAATATATTTAAACATCCCCATCTCTATGGAGCACTCTCCCGAGCACAATAAAAGATGCTAATTCACTGGGTAATTTTAAAGAATGACTCAAGACCTACCTGTTTACACTAACCTTTCAGGAGTAAAATCGGTAAATTCTCTAGTGTAAAACACTAAATCCAACACAGAGAAAAGCTCTTTATAAGTAAATGTTGTTATTATAAGTATAAACAAATAATACATTAATGCTTCATTATATACAAGCGATTTCATAACACACCGTTATTATTATGCTGGTATTTTACAGCCACTAATATGGTATTATGCATGCCCAGTCTGCAAAGGCACTGACTAAAGAGTTGACTGATTAACCCCAGAGAATGCCGAGTGTGCATTGCAGCAATTACACAGAAGTGTATTCAACAATTTGATAATACTCTTGTTTATAGTCCAAGAATGGGTATCCACAGGATGTTATGAAAAAATTACTTCAGTTTCAGCTTAACAAGGTGACATAAATGCTCTGTTAAAGAGACACTATAGTCTGAGTGTTTCTCAAATGTCATGGCACACTGGTAAACCACATGAGAGTCAGATGTGTGCACCAAATTCTGATAGCAAAATATAGTTTTGCATTTTTTTACAATTAGATTTGTAGAAACACTTTTTCACAGCCTAAATGTTAGACAACAGTGGTTTATTTTACTACTAATGTTAATTTAAAGGGACACTAAACCCAAAAATGTTCTTTCATAATTCAGGTAGAGAATACAATTTTAAACAACATTCCAATTTACTTCTATTATCTAATTTGCTTAATTTTTTAGATATCCTTTGTTGAAAAATAGCAATGCACATGGGTGAGCCAATCACGAGGCATCTATGTTCAGCTACCAATCAGCAGCTACTGAGCCTATCCAGATATGCTTTTCA
The DNA here is from genome assembly GCF_027579735.1 of Bombina bombina. Lineage (NCBI taxonomy): Eukaryota > Metazoa > Chordata > Amphibia > Anura > Bombinatoridae > Bombina > Bombina bombina. The sequence continues at coordinate 89,631,164 of NC_069506.1, read as the reverse complement.
GCAAAGAATATCAAGAAAATAAAGCAAATTTGATAATAGAAGTAAATGAGAAAATTGTTTAAAATTGCATACTCTTTTTAAATCATGAAAGAAAAAATTTGAGTTTATGTCCCTTTAAGGCACCACAAATCAATAACCAATAATAATACAACAAATGATTAGGTCATCAAATACTGCAAACTGATTATGTTAACACGATTGATTATGGTTGTGTAATGTAAGAGCCTTAATTGACCGATTAATATCAATGGTGTGCGTGCATGAGGTGCAATGTTAAAGGGAAACAGAACCCAAATGTTTTCTTTCGGGATTCATATAGAGCATGCAATTTTAAGCAACTTTCTAATTTTCTCCTATTATCAATTTTTCTAAGGAGACAGCCAATTTTCAGTTCAGAAACCTGGACAGCACTTGTTTATTGGTGGGTGAATTTATCCACCAATCAGCAAGAACAACCCAGGTTGTTCACTAAACATGGGGCGGCATCTAAACTTACATTCTTTCTTTTCAAATAAAGATACCAAGAGAATGAAGAAAAATTGATCATTGGGGTAAATTAGAAAGTTGCTTAAAATTGCATGCTCTATCTGAATCACGAAAGAAACAAATTGGGTTCAGTGTCCCTTTAAGTGGTGGAGACACTTTGAAATATGTCTGTTTTCTGACAATGCAAAAGTACATCTAGACTCCATGCAAAAATTCCTACAAAATCTATTTATTTTTCATTCAAAATAAGAAACTTGATCTGTTAACTAAAGAGCCACAAAAACATGGAGAAAAATCACTGAAAAAGCAAATGAAAGAACGGGAAATAAACATGCATATTAAAAAGACAATGATTTAACACCTATTCTGAATTTCAAATAAGCTGTACATTTTTTTCTGACAAATGTATTTTTTATCCCATTTTCAGGCCCGTCTCATGTGATAGACATCAGCCAATCACAGACTAGTATATGTATACTGTGTGAGCTTGTGCACATGCTCAGTAGAATATTGTTCCCCAGAAAGTGTGAATATAAAAAGACTGAGCAAAATTTGACAATGGAAGTAAATTGGAAAGTGTCTTAAAACTGCTGCTCTATCTGAATCAAATGTTTATTTTAAATGAAGTGTTGCTTTAAGGAGCAATTTTTTACATCTGTACTAAAAATAGCACATGCATATTTGTGCAGATAGAGACAACCCCCACAGTAGTACAGATAAACTGGAACATGCACCCACAGGCAGTTAAACACAAAAAAAAAAAAAAAAGGAAATTTATGCTTGCCTGATAAATTTATTTCTTTTACGATATAACGAGTCCACGGATTTCATCCTTACTTATGGGATATCGCCTCCTGGTCAGCAGGAGAAGGCAAAGAGCTCCACAGCAGAGCTGCAAAAATAGCTCCTCCCTTCCCCCGCAACCCAGTCATTTGACCGAAGTTAGGAAGAGAAAGGAAAAGCCAAGGAGCAGAGGTGACTCGTGGGTCGTGGACTGGTCATATCGTAAAAGAAATAAATTTATCAGGTAAGTCCGCAAATTTCATCCTTACTTATGGGATACAATACCAAAGCTATAGGACACGGATGAAAGGGAGGGACAAGACAGGAACCTAAACGGAAGGCACCACTGCTTGAAGAACCTTTCTCCCAAAAACAGCCTCAGACGAGGCAAAAGTATCAAATTTGGAAAATTTTGAAAAAGTGTGAAGAGACGACCAAGTTGCAGCCTTGCAAATCTGTTCAACAGAAGCATAATTTTTAAACGCCCATGAGGAAGCCACAGCTTTAGTAGAATGGGCCGTAATTCGTTTTGGATGCTGCTGTCCAGCAGTCTCATAAGCAACACAGATGATACTCCTCAGCCAAAGAGAAAGAGAGGTAGCCGTAGCTTTCTGACCCATACGTTTTCCAGCAAAAACAACAAATAATGAAGATGTTTGACGAAAATCCTTAGTCGCCTGCAAGTAGAGCTTCAAGGCACGGACTACGTCCAAATTATGTAACAGACGTTCCATCTTAGAGGAAGGGTCAGGGCACAAGGAAGGAACAACAATTTCCTGATTAATATTCTTGTTAGAAACAACCTTAGGAAGAAAACCAGGTTTGGTACGTAACACCACTTTATCAGAATGGAAAATAAGATAAGGAGGCTCACATTGTAATACCGAAAGCTCAGAAAGAAGAAATAGCAACCAAAAATAAAACTTTCCAAGATAATAACTTAATATCTATGGAATGCATAGGTTCAAACGGAACCCCTTAAAGAACATTAAGAACTAAATTCAAACTCCAAGGAGGAGCAATTGGTCTAAACACAGGCCGGATTCTAGTCAGGGCCTGAAAAAAAGATTGAACATCTGGAACATCTGCCAGACGCTTGTGAAGCAAAATAGACAAAGCAGAAATCTGTCCCTTTAAGGAACCTGCTGACAACCCTTAAAATCCTGGGAATCCTAACCCTACTACATGAGTAGCCCTTAGATTCGCACCAATAAAAATATTTACGCCATATCTTATGGTAAATTTTTCTTGTAACAGGCTTGTGCGCCTGAATCAAGGTATCAATGACCGCATCAGAGAACCCTCGCTTAGATAAAATCAAGCGTTCAATCTCCAAGCAGTCAGCTGCAGAGAAAGTAGATTCGGATGATGGAAGGGTCCCTGAAAGACAAGGTCCTGCCTCAATGGAAGCTTCCACGGCGCAAGAGAGGACATGTCCACCAGATTTGCATACCAAGTCCTGCGAGGCCACGCAGGAGCGATGAGAATTACCGAAGCCCTCTCCTGTTTGATCCGTGCAATCACCCGGGGAAGGGGAGCAAACAGTGGAAACACATAAGCTAGGTTGAACTGCCAAGGCATCTATCAGTTCGTATGTACAAAATAAACACAAACCACAGTGGAGCGCAACATCTGTCTTACCTTCCTCCTCAATGTGTTCCGTCCTTCTCACGCAGTGCAATGGAGAGTGGGCGGGACTGACAGTCCCTGTGAATTCCGGATGTGACATCTATCAGTTCGGCCGGAAGATCCCTGAACCTGGATCCGGATCTCGGGAGCTTGGCATTTTGACGAGACGCCATCAGATCCAATTCCGGTCTGCCCCACCTGAGAATCAGGGTGGCAAAGACCTCCGGATGGCGTTCCCATTCCCCCGGATGAAACGTCTGTCTGCTTAAAAAAATCAGCCTCCCAGTTGTCAACTCCTGGGATGTAGATTGCCTACAGATAACAAGAGTGAGCCTCCACCCACCAAATTATCTTGGATACTTCTGTCATCGCTAAGGAACTCCTTGTTCCTCCCTGATGATTGATGTAAGTCACAGTCGTGATGTTGTCCGACTGAAAACGGATACATTTCGCCGAAGCCAACTGAGGCCTGAAGAGCATTGAATACTGCCCTTAATTCCAGAATATTGATTGGAAGTAGAGACTCCGACCGAGTCCATACACCCTGAGCCTTCAGGGAATTCCAGACTGCACCCCATAATAGTAGACTGGCGTCCGTTGCAAACTATCACCTATGAGGGTCTGCGGAAGCACGTCCCTTGGGACAGATGATCCTGCGACAACCACCAAAGAAGAGAGTCTCTTGTCTCCTGATCCAGGTCTATCTGAGGAGACAAATTTGAATAATCTCCATTCCACTGTCTGAGCATGCTCAGTTGTAGAGGTCTGAGATGAAAACAAGCAAACGGAATGATGTCCATTGCCGCCACCATCAATTCAATTACCTCCATGCACTGAGCCACTGATGGTCGAGGATTGGACTGAGGGGTTCGGCATGTATTCAGAATCTTTAACTTTCTGACTTCCGTCAGGAAGATTTTCATCGATATAGAGTCTATTAGAGTTCCCAGGAAAGGAACCCTTGTGGAATTAGTGAACTCTTTTCTAGATTCAGCTTCCACCCGTGAGTCCTTAGAAAGGACAGAACCAAGTCAGTATGAGACTTTGTCAGTTGATAAGATGACGCCTGGATCAGAATATCGCCCAGATAAGGCGCCATGCAATGCACCGCGGTCTGAGAACCGCTAGAAGAGACCCTAGAACCTTCGTGAAAATTCTGGGTGCCGTGGCCAGCCCGAAAGGAAGAGGAACGAACTGAAAATGTTTGTCCAGGAAGGCAAACCTTAGGAACTGGTGATGATCTTTGTGGATAGGAATATGAAGATATGCATCCTTTAAGTCAACGGTAGTCATATATTGACCCTCCTGGATCAATGGAAGAATTGTCCGAATAGTCTCCATCTTGAAGGATGGAACTCTGAGAAACTTGTTTAGACTTTTGAGCTCTAAAATGGGTCGGAAAGATCCCTCCTTTTTGGGAACCACAAAAAGATTTTAGTAAAACCCCTACCCCTGTTCCTGTATTGGGACAAATTACTCCCATGGTGGAGAGGTCTTCTACACAACGTAAGAACGCCTCTCTTTTTATCTGGTCTACAGACAATCGTGAAAGAAGAAACCTTCCCCTTGGGGAGGAATTTCTGAACTTTAACTGATACCCTTGAGACACGATTTCTAGTGTCCAAGGATCCTGAACCTCTCTTATCCAAGCCTAGAGAAAGTCTGTCCCCTACTAGATCCGGTCCAGGATCGGGGGTCGCCCCTTCATGCTGTCTTGGTAGCAGCGGCAGGTTTCTTGGGTTGTTTACCCTTGTTCCAATCCTGGTTAGGTTTCCAGGTGGGTTTGGCTTGAGAATAATTCCCTTCATGTTTAACAGAAGAGGAAGAGGGGATTCCCTTGAAGTTTCGAAAGGAACAAAAATTATTCTGTCGTCCCCTTTGATTAGCTGTTTTGTCCTGAGGAAGGCGGTGACCCTTACCTCCCGTAATCTCAGAAATGATCTCTTTCAAGTCAGGCCCAAACAGGGTCTTAGCCTTGAAAGGAATCGCCAAGAGCTTTGATTTAGAGAACACATCCGCAGACCAAGATTTTAACCATAAGGCTCTGCGCGCTAAAATGGAGAATCCTAAAATTCTTAGCCGTCAATTTGGCGATCTGAAAGGCGGCATCCGTAATAAAAGAATTAGCCAGCTTAAGGGCCTTAATTATATTCAATATATCTTCTAAAGGAGTCTCAGTCTTAAGGGACTCTTCTACAGCGTCAAACCAAAAGGCAGCCGCAGTTGTGAATGTTACAATGCAGGCTGTCGGTTGTAATAGAAACCCTTGATGAATATACAGCTTTTTTAGAAGGCCTTCAAACTTTTTATCCATAGGGTCTTTGAAAGCACAACTATCCTCAATAGGGATAGTCGTACGCTTAGCCAGGGTAGAGATAGCTCCCTCCACCTTAGGGACCGTCTGCCAAGAGTCCTGAACAGTGTCAGCTATAGGGTACATTTTCCTAAAAATAGGGGAAGGGGAGACCGGGATACCCGGTCTCTCCCATTCCCTTGAAATAATTTGCGAAATTCTCTTAGGAACCAGAAACACATCAGAATAAGAGGGGACTTCTAAGTATTTGTCCATCTTACTCAATTTCTCTGGCGGAACCACAATAGAGTCACAGTCGTCCAGAGTCACCAAAACCTCTCAAAGTAAAAGGCGAAGGTGTTCAAGTTTAAATTTAAATGACATGACGTCTGAATCTGTCTGGGGTAAAGTACTTCCTGAGTCAGAAAGTTCCCCCTCAGACAGGGCCTCCCTACCCCCCAATTCAGAGCCCTGGGAAGGTATATCGGAGATAGCCATCAAACTATCAGAAGTTGCAGGGACCCCGTGGGCCTCTGTCTTGCTTCGTTTGCCTTGTAACACTGGCAACTTAGATAAAACTTCTGTAACAGTGGATGACATAACTGCAGCAATATCCTGCAGAGTGAATGACACAGACGCCGTAGAAGAACATGGCGTCACCTGCAAGGGCGTTAAAGGCTGAGACGCCTGGGGAGAAAGATTCGGCTTACCCTGAATCTCATCAATCTGAGTTTCATTAGACATATCATTATTAAAGAAAATTTGTTCTTTGCAATTTACTGCCCTAGAAATACATGAGGGACAAAGTGTACAGGGGGTTCCACAATGGCATCTAAACACATAAGGCAAGTACTTTGTTCAAGGTCGTCTATGTTAACATAACAAACAAGGCAAACTTGATCGAGTCACAGATCATGTATTTACTAACAGCAATAGAGTACTGTGTTTTAAACAAAAATCTGCAGTACCCAACAGGCTAATAAAAACTTTATCTACGTTTCCCTTATGTCTATAAAGTTTCTAACTAGCACACTGGCCAGGACAATAGGAACAGTCACCTCGCCACAGCTCCGCTGCGGCTCCTACCTGCCCCCCCGTGCTTCGACACTGACCCTCTCGTGCGGCGCACCTAAGATTGCTTGCAAGGTTTAACAACAAGTGAACTTAGGGGCCGTGAAAGAACCGCTACCATCCGGAGCCCAACAGAGGAGTTACTGCGCAAAAAGCGCGCCAATGACAAGCCCCCCCCACACGTGGGCGCAAACGTAACCCTGCAGTTCCGTTGCGTATTTACCACAGTGAACCTCCATTAACCGGAGTATGTACAAAAAATATTTCCCCAGCGTCAGCCATCTCTTATGCCATATGTTCCACAACAATAAACAGAGATTTGCCCAATATCTGTAAAAACATTGTATGACATTTAATAATACCATCATTACCCCAGCGCTTCAAACATATCTTATCCACTAGAATGTCTGTAGGATCTAAAAAATAGGTTGGTTCTCGTTCTGATAACCTTAATGAGAATCTGTATATTTGACAAAGGGCAGCTTTTTAGCCACATAAACCCCAGATAGAGGAAAAAAAGGTAGCGTACAGTCAGATCTGAGATAAGCTGCAGAGCCCCAGAATAAGAGACTGCACTTACCTCTATGCTGAGGAACAGCATGATAATTCACAGTGTCAAGAGGTCCACTCTTCCTCCTGAGGTCCTGTGAAGATATAAGGATCTTAGTTAAGTTTCTCTAAGACCATCACTTCAGAGCAGCATCAGAATGGGAGGCACAAAAATAACTACTTCAAATACACAAATTAACCGAAAAATGCAATTTCTCATACATTATATACTCTGCAACTGGTATAACAAGTCATTGAAAATACATTCATATAAAAACAATTTTACAGTGTACTGTCCCTTTAACATAGTAACATAGTAGATGAGGTTGAAAAAAGACCGAAGTCCATCGAGTTCAACCTATACAAAAAGCTCCAGTTAAGCTTAAATAATCGCACTAAAAGGTGACCCATTTAATACTAGCAATCATATCCATGAATTTTGTTTATAGACAGAAATGTATCCAAATAATTTTTAAATGTATCTAGGGTATTGGCATTCACTACCTCCTTTGGGAATGAGTTCCAAAATTGTATTGCTCTTACAGTGAAAAAACGTTTCAGTTGCAGGAGATTAAATCTCCTTTCCTCCAACCTTAAATTGCGACCTCTGGTCACAAACAATTTTCTTAGAATAAACAGCGCTTCTGCCATCTCTGTATATGGGCCTTGAATATGTTAATATAAAGTAATCATGTCACCTCTTAAGCGCCTTTTTTCTAAAGAAAACAGATCCAGTTTGGCTAGCCTCTCATCATAGGTTAAATTCTCCAATCCCCTTATTAGCTTTGTGGCCCTTCTCTGAACTTTTTCTAGTTCTGCAATAACAGAATTTATGTTTACCTGATAAATTACTTTCTCCAACGGTGTGTCCGGTCCACGGCGTCATCCTTACTTGTGGGATATTCTCTTCCCCAACAGGAAATGGCAAAGAGCCCAGCAAAGCTGGTCACATGATCCCTCCTAGGCTCCGCCTACCCCAGTCATTCGACCGACGTTAAGGAGGAATATTTGCATAGGAGAAACCATATGATACCGTGGTGACTGTAGTTAAAGAAAATAAATCATCAGACCTGATTAAAAAACCAGGGCGGGCCGTGGACCGGACACACCGTTGGAGAAAGTAATTTATCAGGTAAACATAAATTCTGTTTTCTCCAACATAGGTGTGTCCGGTCCACGGCGTCATCCTTACTTGTGGGAACCAATACCAAAGCTTTAGGACACGGATGAAGGGAGGGAGCAAATCAGGTCACCTAAATGGAAGGCACCACGGCTTGCAAAACCTTTCTCCCAAAAAATAGCCTCAGAAGAAGCAAAAGTATCAAACTTGTAAAATTTGGTAAAAGTGTGCAGTGAAGACCAAGTCGCTGCCCTACCTATCTGATCAACAGAAGCCTCGTTCTTGAAGGCCCATGTGGAAGCCACAGCCCTAGTGGAATGAGCTGTGATTCTTTCAGGAGGCTGCCGTCCGGCAGTCTCGTAAGCCAATCTGATGATGCTTTTAATCCAAAAAGAGAGAGAGGTAGAAGTTGCTTTTTGACCTCTCCTGTTACCAGAATAAACAACAAACAAGGAAGATGTTTGTCTAAAATCCTTTGTAGCATCTAAATAGAATTTTAGAGCGCGAACAACATCCAAATTGTGCAACAAACGTTCCTTCTTCGAAACTGGTTTCGGACCCAAAGAAGGCACGACTATCTCCTGGTTAATGTTTTTGTTAGAAACAACTTTTGGAAGAAAACCAGGTTTAGTACGTAAAACCACCTTATCTGCATGGAACACCAGATAAGGAGGAGAACACTGCAGAGCAGATAATTCTGAAACTCTTCTAGCGGAAGAAATTGCAGCCAAAAACAAAACTTTCCAAGATAATAACTTAATATCAACGGAATGTAAGGGTTCAAACGGAACCCCCTGAAGAACTGAAAGAACTAAGTTGAGACTCCAAGGAGGAGTCAAAGGTTTGTAAACAGGCTTGATTCTAACCAGAGCCTGAACAAAGGCTTGAACATCTGGCACAGCTGCCAGCTCTTTGTGAAGTAACACAGACAAGGCAGAAATCTGTCCCTTCAAGGAACTTGCAGATAATCCTTTCTCCAATCCTTCTTGAAGAAAGGATAGAATCCTAGGAATCTTTACCTTGTCCCAAGGGAATCCTTTAGATTCACACCAACAGATATATTTTTTCCATATTTTGTGGTAAATTTTTCTAGTTACAGGCTTTCTGGCCTGAACAAGAGTATCAATAACAGAATCTGAGAACCCTCGCTTTGATAAGATCAAGCGTTCAATCTCCAAGCAGTCAGCTGGAGTAGGACCAGATTCGGATGTTCGAACGGACCTTGAACAAGAAGGTCTCGTCTCAAAGGTAGCTTCCATGGTGAAGCCGATGACATATTCACCAGATCTGCCTACCAAGTCCTGCGTGGTTACGCAGGAGCTATCAAGATCACCTACGCCCTCTCCTGATTGATCCTGGCTACCAGCCTGGGGATGAGAGGAAACGGCGGGAATACATAAGCTAGGTTGAAGGTCCAAGGTGCTACTAGTGCATCTACTAGAGTCGCCTTGGGATCCCTGGATCTGGACCCGTAGCAAGGAACCTTGAAGTTCTGACGAGAGGCCATCAGATCCATGTCTGGAATGCCCCACAGTTGAGTGATTTGGGCAAAGATTTCCGGATGGAGTTCCCACACCCCCGGATGCAATGTCTGACGAATCAGAAAATCCGCTTCCCAAGTTTCCACTCCTGGGATGTGGATTGCAGACAGGTGGCAGGAGCGAGTCTCCGCCCATTGAATGATTTTGGTCACTTCTTCCATCGCGAGGGAACTCCTTGTTCCCCCCTGATGGTTGATGTACGCAACAGTCGTCATGTTGTCTGATTGAAACCGTATGAACTTGGCCCTCGCTAGCTGAGGCCAAGCCTTGAGAGCATTGAATATCGCTCTCAGTTCCAGAATATTTATCGGTAGAAGAGATTCTTCCCGAGACCAAAGACCCTGAGCTTTCAGGGATCCCCAGACCGCGCCCCAGCCCATCAGACTGGCGTCGGTCGTGACAATGACCCACTCTGGTCTGCGGGAGGTCACCCCTAGCGACAGGTTGTCCAGGGACAGCCACCAACGGAGTGAGTCTCTGGTCCTCTGATTTACTTGTATCTTCGGAGACAAGTCTGTATAGTCCCCAATCCACTGACTGAGCATACACAATTGAAATGGTCTTAGATGAATGCGCGCAAAAGGAACTATGTCCATTGCCGCTACCATCAAACCTATCACTTCCATGCACTGTGCTATGGAAGGAAGAGGAACGGAAGGAAGTATCCGACAAGAGTTTAGAAGTTTTGTTTTTCTGGTCTCTGTCAGAAAAATCCTCATTTCTAAGGAGTCTATTATTGTTCCCAAGAAGGGAACTCTTGTCGACGGAGATAGAGAACTCTTTTCCACGTTCACTTACCATCCGTGAGATCTGAGAAAGGCCAGGACTATGTCCGTGTGAGCCTTTGCTTGAGGAAGGGACGACGCTTGAATCAGAATGTCGTCCAAGTAAGGTACTACAGCAATGCCCCTTGGTCTTAGCACCGCCAGAAGGGACCCTAGTACCTTTGTGAAAATCCTTGGAACAGTGGCTAATCCGAAAGGAAGCGCCACGAACTGGTAATGCTTGTCCAGGAATGCGAACCTTAGGAACCGATGATGTTCCTTGTGGACAGGAATATGTAGATACGCATCCTTTAAATCCACCGTGGTCAAGAATTGACCTTTCTGGATGGAAGGATTGTTCGAATGGTTTCCATTTTGGACGATGGAACCTTGAGAAACTTGTTTAGGATCTTGAGATCTAAGATTGGTCTGAACGTTCCCTCTTTTTTGGGAACTACGAACAGATTGGAGTAGAACCCCATCCCTCGTTCTTTTAATGGAACAGGATGAATCACTTCCAGAAGATAACCTTGGAAGACTATTTCTAGCGCCCAAGGATCCAGAACATCTCTTGCCCAAGCCTGAGTGAAGAGAGAGAGTCTGCCCCCCACCAAATCCGGTCCCGGATCGGGGGCCCGCATCTCATGCTGTCTTGGGAGCAGTGGCAGGTTTCTTGGCCTGCTTTCCTTTGTTCCAGCCTTGCCTTGGTCTCCAGGCTGGATTGGCTTGAGAAGTATTACCCTCCTGCTTAGAGGACGTAGCACTTGGGGCTGGTCCGTTTCTGCGAAAGGGACGAAAATTAGGTTTATTTTTGGCCTTGAAAGACCTATTCTGAGGAAGGGCGTGGCCCTTGCCCCCAGTGATATCAGAGATAAACTCTTTCAAGTCAGGGCCAAACAGTGTTTTCCCCTTGAAAGGAATGTTAAGCAATTTGTTCTTGGAAGACGCATCCGCTGACCAAGATTTTAACCAAAGCGCTCTGCGCGCCACAATAGCAAACCCAGAATTTTTCGCCGCTAACCTAGCCAATTGCAAGGTGGCGTCTAGGGTGAAAGAATTAGCCAATTTAAGAGCACGAATTCTGTCCATAATCTCCTCATAAGAAGAAGAATTACTAATAATCGCCTTTTCTAGCTCATCGCACCAGAAACACGCGGCTGTAGTGACAGGGACAATGCATGCAATTGGTTGTAGAAGGTAACCTTGCTGAACAAACATCTTTTTTAGCAAACCTTCTAATTTTTTATCCATAGGATCTTGGAAAGCACAACTATCTTCTATGGGTATAGTGGTGCGCTTGTTTAGAGTAGAAACCGCCCCCTCGACCTTGGGGACTGTCTGCCATAAGTCCTTTCTGGGGTCGACTATAGGAAACAATTTTTTAAATATGGGGGGAGGTACGAAAGGTACACCGGGCCTGTCCCATTCTTTATTAACAATGTACGCCACCCGCTTGAGTATAGGAAAAGCTTCGGGGGGCCCCGGGGCCTCTAGGAACTTGTCCATTTTACATAGTGTTTCTGGAATGACCAGATAATCACAATCATCCAAATTGGATAACACCTCCTTAAGCAGAGCGCGGAGATGTTCCAACTTAAATTTAAAAGTAATCACATCAGGTTCAGCTTGTTGAGAAATTTTTCCTGAATCTGAAATTTCTCCCTCAGACAAAACCTCCCTGGCCCCCTCAGACTGGTATAGGGGCCCTTCAGAAACAATATCATCAGCGGCCTCATGCTCTTCAGTATTTTCTAAAACAGAGCAGTCGCGCTTTCGCTGATAAGTGGGCATATTGGCTAAAATGTTTTTGATAGAATTATCCATTACAGCCGTTAATTGTTGCATAGTAAGGAGTATTGGCGCGCTAGATGTACTAGGGGCCTCCTGTATGGGCAAAACTGGTGTAGACGAAGGAGGGGATGATGCAGTACCATGCTTACTCCCCTCACTTGAGGAATCATCTTGGGCATCATTTTTACTAAATTTATTATGACATAAATCACATCTATTTAAATGAGAAGGAACCTTGGCTTCCCCACAGTCAGAACACAATCTATCTGGTAGTTCAGACATGTTAAACAGGCATAAACTTGATAACAAAGCACAAAAAACGTTTTAAAATAAAACCGTTACTGTCACTTTAAATTTTAAACTGAACACACTTTATTACTGCAATTGCGAAAAAGTATGAAGGAATTGTTCAAAATTCACCAAAATTTCACCACAGTGTCTTAAAGCCTTAAAAGTATTGCACGCCAAATTTGGAAGCTTTAACCCTTAAAATAACGGAACCGGAGCCGTTTTTATATTTAACCCCTTTACAGTCCCTGGAATCTGCTTTGCTGAGACCCAACCAAGCCCAAAGGGGAATACGATACCAAATAATGCCTTCAGAAAGACTTTTCTATGTATCAGAGCTCCACACACATGCAGCTGCATGTCATGCTGTTCTCAAAAACAAGTGCGCCATACCGGCGCGAAAATGAGGCTCTGACTATGATTAGGGAAAGCCCCAATAGAATAAAGTGTCTAAAACAGTGCCTGCCGATATTATTTTACAAAAAATACCCAGATTAAATGATTCCTCAAGGCTAAATATGTGTAAATATGATCGATTTAGCCCAGAAAATGTCTACAGTCTTAATAAGCCCTTGTGAAGCCCTTATTTACTGTGTGAATAAAAATGGCTTACCAGATCCCATAGGGAAAATGACAGCTTCCAGCATTACATCGTCTTGTTAGAATGTGTCATACCTCAAGCAGCAAAAGACTGCTCACTGTTCCCCCAACTGAAGTTAATTCCTCTCAACAGTCCTGTGTGGAACAGCCATGGATTTTAGTAACGGTTGCTAAAATCATTTTCCTCATACAAACAGAAATCTTCATCTCTTTTCTGTTTCAGAGTAAATAGTACATACCAGCACTATTTTAAAATAACAAACTCTTGATTGAATAATAAAAACTACAGTTAAACACTAAAAAACTCTAAGCCATCTCCGTGGAGATGTTGCCTGTACAACGGCAAAGAGAATGACTGGGGTAGGCGGAGCCTAGGAGGGATCATGTGACCAGCTTTGCTGGGCTCTTTGCCATTTCCTGTTGGGGAAGAGAATATCCCACAAGTAAGGATGACGCCGTGGACCGGACACACCTATGTTGGAGAAATCTTTTTTTTGCGATCAGTCCCCAGAACTGCACTCCATACTCAAGGTGAGGTCTTACCAGGGCTTTATATAGTGACAGAATAATGCTTTCCTCCCTGAGTCAATGCCTCTTTTAATACATGCTAGTATCTTATTAGCCTTTGAAGATGCTATCCTGCATTGTGCACCCATCTTTAGCTTGTTATCTATTACTACTCCCAAATCCCTTTCCTCCTGTGTTTGGCTAAGTCTTGTCCCATTTAAATAATACGTTGCCTGCTTATTTTTACTTCCAAAATGTAGAACCTTGCATTTTCCCGTATTAAATCTCATTTTCCATTTACCTGCCCATACTTCTAATTTTTGCAGGTCCCTTTGTAACGAAAGTTCATCAAGCTCTGACCTAATGACATTACTTAAAGGACCAGTCAACACAGTAGATTTGCATAATCAACAAATGCAAGATAACAAGACAATGCAATAGCACTTAGTCTGAACTTCAAATTAGGAATACATTTTTATCTGACAATTTTAAAAGTTATGTCTTTTTCCACTCCCCCTGTACCATGTGACAGCCATCAGCCAATTACAAATGCATACACGTACCATGTGACAGCAATCAGCCATTCACAAATGCATACACACTTATTCTTGCACATGCTCAGTAGGAGCTGGTGACTCAAAAAGTTTAAATATAAAAAGACTGCAAATTTTGTTAATGGAAGTAAATTGGAAAGTTGTTTAAAATTGTATGCTCTATCTGAATAATGAAAGCTTAATTTTGATTGAGTGTCCCTTTAACTATAAAAATAGAGATGTCGCTATTTAATCCTAGCTCCAAGTCATTTATAAAAATATTAAAAAGAATAGGGCCCAGCACTGATCCCTGGGGTACTCCACTGATTACCTTTGTCCAATCTGAGTATGATCCATTTACTACTACTCGTTGCTCCCTATCTTTAATCCAGTAATTTATCCACAAACTAACATTTTCAACTATTCCCAGTCTCTTAATTTTGTGCATTAATCTCTCATGTGGCACTGTATCAAACGCCTTTGCAAAATCTAAGTATATCACATCAACTGATTCCCCTTTATCTATATTTTTACTTACTTCCTCATAGAATCTAATTAGATTAGTTTGACATGATCTATTTCTCCTAAAACCATGCTGATTAGAATTCATAATCTTGTTTACACGAATATGCTCATCAATATAATCCCTTATAATCCCTTCAAATATCTTCCCCACTATTGATGTGACTAACTGGTCTATAGCTTCCTGGATCATCCCTGCTTCCATTTTTGAAGAGTGGCACCACATCAGCTTTACGCCAATCCTTGGGTACCATGCCTGAGGATAATGAGTCTTGAAAAATTAAGAGTAGAGGTTTGTCTATAACAGTGCTAAGTTCCCTCAACACCCTTGGGTGTATTCCATCTGGGCCTGGAGTTTTATTTACCTTATTATCCAATTTGTTCCCGATATCCTCTATACATAACCCAATTAATGGTATGGGCTGGCATGTTCTATTTTGTTACAAGGTATCATCCAATGGTTCCTCTCTTGTGTATACTGAAGAAAAAAACTGGTTTAGTATCTCAGCCTTCTCCCTGTCACTGTTAATCATGCTTCCCTCCCCGCATTTTAATGTACCTATATTGCCTTTCTTAGATATTTTGCTATTTATGTACTTAAAGAATCTTTTAGGGTTAGATTTAGAATCCTTTGCAATTAATTTTTCATTTTCAATT